>NW_015160857.1:16935-40396 GCF_001447785.1 Gekko japonicus | reverse complement strand
TAGATCTTTGCAGGTACTTTTTAAACTGTGCATCTTTGGCGGCACACTACGGGTTGGGTGTGCTATGCTTGCCAGATGTTGTGGTGTGATTGCGCCCCGAAAATCCGCCCAGCATCCGTGCCTTTCGCGCAGCAAATTCTCTGTGTGACCGGGCCCCAAAAGCCTTTTTTGGTCCAGTGTTATTTACATTTGTTTATTAATATTCTTACATCTCTCCTTTCTCTTGAGGAGCAAGAAGCCTTCTTCACACTCCGTGTGCAAACATATGCAGATTTAATTGATTCATTAATTGATTAAAACTGAAAAGGTTGCTCAATGAAGATTTACTTACTTGGGTGAGAGCCCTGGTTTTTCTTTAAACCAGGGATGTAACACATGG
Source organism: Gekko japonicus (assembly GCF_001447785.1). Classification (NCBI taxonomy): domain Eukaryota; kingdom Metazoa; phylum Chordata; class Lepidosauria; order Squamata; family Gekkonidae; genus Gekko; species Gekko japonicus. The sequence continues at coordinate 40,017 of NW_015160857.1, read as the reverse complement.
TTGTTTGGAGATATCACACAAAACAATGTTAGCTTGACTGAAATGTTTAGACTGCGATGTGATAAGTAGGGAAGAGTGAAAGAAAATGGTCTTCCAGCCAGGCCTGTGGTTTAAGGTGTGCCCAGGGGTCTATATAGCCAAGGTCATTCACAGCTTAGTTAACACTTACAATCACACTCCAAATAAAGCCATTCCAATCTGTTAAAAGCTTCCCTCCCTTTCTCCCCCCCCCCTTTTTTTGCGGCTCACTAAAAATATCTATCCATTGCTGACAGATGTAAGCTATCAATAAGGAATTTAAAAACTCAGTATGAAAAGTCGTAAGGGTGGAAAGTCTTGATCAACATCTCAAATAGGATTTTACTCAGCAGGTACCAACCAGTTTATAGCGGTAATTGTAAAGGGCATTTTACATGGAATCAATTAAATGAAAATCTTTTAAACCCTTTTTAAAAGGGACTTTTTAAAGTTAACAGGTGATTTTAATTGGAACCAAGGGAGCTGCCTCCTTTTTCCCTCTTGCTTCTTCTTCTTTTTTTTTTAAAGCATTCAATATGGGGACTAAAATCAATACATTTCCATCAGTGGCTGAACTCCCAGAGTTTGCACACGCTGAAGCTGAAAACTTAACAAATACTCCAAAGTGTGCTCCCTTCCCCCCCAAAATTTTGTTTTTAGTGCTAAAATAAGTAATTGAAGTTAATTGCTGTGAAAGGTGTAAATCAGGCAAAGCTAATTTATCGCTTGGGATACTGAGCAAATTAAAGAGAGAGAGAGAGAGGCTGTGACTGAGATGGCCCAAGGTAGCCCAGTTCCATCAGAACTTACAAGGTAAACAGGGTCAGCCCTGGTTAATTCTTGGATGGGAGACCACCAAGGAAGTCAAGGGCTGTTAATGTTGGAAAATTTGATAACATTAGTTAGATATTCAGAGCTTGCAATGGATCTTTGTTCAGTGGAGAGGAGGCATTTTCTTTCTATGTAAAAACCTTTATTTCTAAAGGGAAAGTTACCCGGGAAATCTACAAAACAACAAACACTTAAGACTACATCCTTACAAGTACAACGACAGACAGACAGACCACACAACTGGTAATAGAGATTCTTCTTTCTTCTTGACCTTAGAAGGAAATCACCTGAATAGCTTAACCAATGATTGTTAGGAAATAGGCTCCAGTTTTCCCGGGCTTTCTCCCCATTGGCTTTGTGCCAGGTTCCCTTCCAGGTCAGTCTAAACAATAGCGCACAAAGTAAACACATTAACCCTATAATGACTGAATTTAGACCTTGTAACACACACATTTCCAACAGCTAAGTGGAGACAGGCAATGGAAAACCTCTGTCACTTGCCTCAACCTCTATTTGTCACTTGCCTTCAAACCCCAAACGGGTCACCATAAGTCCGCTGCAACTTGGCATCACCTTCCATTCCCAGTCTCCACAGCAGGACCAGTTTCCCCCCAAAGCGTTATGTCTCCATCTAGCTTCTGTGTATTTCATCAGCCACGTTCATGCATCATCTTAAATGTGACTTTAAACCTTGTGCATCACCTTGAATTCATCTCCAAAAATAGTTAATACAACAGCTGAGTCCAGACTGGCAGTTCGGCCCAATATAGGCACCTTTCACAAATGGATGAAAGGGGCCGGTTCACACAGCCACAGCTGTCAGGCATTCCCCAGCCGTACTCAAGCCGTCCTGTGACGATTCCCTACCGCGTTAAAAAAGTACCAGGGGAAAGCCGTAGCAAACCCTGGAGGGCGTGTTGATCCCACTTCCCGGAAGTGTGCACACTAAAAGCCACAAACAAGCTGCATTGCTGCGGTGCTGTGCCTATGCGCATAGGCGCATGTCGCCGGAGTGGGGAAAAAGCTGTTTACAGCCGCACCTCCACCAGGAGCGGGCCAACAGTGTGAACGCTCCCTTGCGCCACCTCCCTGGTATGCTCCCGCAGCAGTAGAGAATCCCCGGCACAACTTGGTCTGGGTCTTTTTGCCCCATCTCCCTCGTGCTTCATACTGCCAGTCTGTCCTCAGCCAATGACTACCAGGGAATCCCTTTACTGTTGGCCTTAGAAGGGATCTGTGAATCTGGTATCAGAGCGACGCAAGGAAGACAGGCCCTTTGTTGGAGAGGAAGAAGAGTCGTTTTTTATAACCCGCTTTTCTCTGCCCTGAGGGGTTTCAAAGCAGCTCACGATCGCCTTCCCTTCCTCTCCCCACAACAGACAACTCTTGAGGCAGGAGAGGCTGAGAGAGTTCGGAGAGAACTGGGACTGGCCCAAGGTCACCCGGCAGGCTTCATGGGGAGGAGAAGTGGGGGAATCAAACCCGGTTCTCCAGAGGAGAGTCCATACTCTTAACCTCTACATCACACTGGCTCTTTGTAATTCCGACAGAGAAAGACTGTCAGAAGATGCAAGCTGACACCCAAGGGACCACTGTATATCTACTTGCCCTCTGGCATTGAGCACAGAGCTGCCGTAGCTAGAAAAGCTCCTTAAAATCATGGCCCCAAACATCCCCTTTCCTCCCCCACCTCTTTTAAAAAATTTAGTTGCATTCATTCTGGTAAAGTCAAAAGCTCGCGCGCACTGTTTTGGGTCATTGTAGATGGTCCTACTAAAAGGTATTACGTGGACTGTGGTTGTTTTTTTGTGTTTTTGCACATTCCAACAGTGAAACGGATTCTCTCAGCCTCTTATGAAACAGGCAAGGTGCATGAGGCAATTAACAGCCACTAGCCGTTAGCAGGGTTGCCACCCCTGGGTTGGAAAATTCCTGGAGATTTTGTGGGTGGAGCCCAGTGAGGGCAGGATTTTTGGGGGGGGAAGTATAATGCCACAGAGTCCACCCTCCAAAGCAGCCATTTTCTACAGGGGAACTGATCTCTGTCACCTGGAGATCCATTGTAATTCTGGAAGATCTCCAGTTGCCACCTGGAGGTTTTACAAGAACTTGGACTCCCAGTGTAAACCAGTTGATAAAGGCAAAGGAACACTGAGTGTATAGCCGTTACAAGCACTTAGCTGCCATACATCCAGAATTATTTTCTTTGCTTTGCTTTTGTGCAATGTTTATAAAATATATAATCCATTCAACAATAAAGTATCTTAGCAATTTGAGGGTAATTATTATAGTCGCAGGTTTAAAGATTCTTACAATCATAGAAGCTCGCGGCAATAACTTCTGCTATTCACAACATACACTTCACCATCGCATAAAGGCATTCACAGATGCAATTTAGTTTAAAGGGACAGTTTCAAGCAACATGCCCTTTAACAATACAGGTTGAAGAAACAGTTCCAGAACAGTTCAGCTCACATAACAAATGTTGCATAAACATACAAACTAGACACTCACTCCCGAAAATTATACACATTTCAACATAAAAACTAAATCATCTGCAACATGGAGTGTTTTCTTTTGCAATCTGAATTCTTGCAGACTACACGTCTCCTAAGTAAATTGCACGTTTCAACGAACTTCTTTGATCTGCACAGAAAGATTCGAAGAAGAATTCAGAAGGCACATATTGGAACTGAGCAACATGGCAAGGGTTATAAGGTACAGAAATGCGTGTAATGCCATAGACCCCTCTGTCTTCCCTCCAATGCTCTCACATGCATAATAAAACTTACTTTCTTTGCCTTTACCACCTGGAGGCTGGCAGCACTAGCAACTGAATGCAATTAAGCCAGCACCTCCAACTAGCACACTATGCAAGGAATTTTGCTTGTCTATAGAGGTGGGTTGCAGCTTCACATAATACCAGAGAGACTACTGTTACCCTTCTCAGGGGTCATTTCGTAGGAAAAAAGGTGCAGGAGCTCATTAGCATAACTCATGAGCATAACTTATTTGCATATGCCACACTCCCTGACATCACTGGAGGGCAACACCCACCACTCAGGCTCCACTGGACTGTTTTGGATTGCTCGCTATGGGGGGAGGAACGTGCAGATCTGCCCTCACAGAGGAGGGAGAGCTTGTACCTGAATAAAACTTGGTCTTAAAGGTGCCACTGGACAGTTTTGGGCCAGGGAGCTGGGGGAGGGGGGCTCTGCGACGTACCTGGCTACTTCTTGCTCTGACTGAGGGCTGCTGGGAGCTGGGGGTGGGGCTTGTTGCATGTGCCCGCCCCCTGGGCTCTTTAATGCCAGAGCTCCACTCCTGTGCACTCCTGCAGGAAATGACCCCTGACCCTTCTCATAAGTTGCCAGGAGATCTAAGGCTGCCGACCTGTCACTGACCTCCACCTTTGCCTCCAGTAAGAGACTCTGGGTCCAGGCTGGCCTTTCATTCGATCGATGGTGATGGTGTTGGAGTGACTGCCCTCTTATTGGTTTTATGCACACAGTGTCCTTGGCAGTTGTTTAAGGGAATTGATCAGCCACAAGTAGTTCTTTATTATCATTTCTTCATTTCAGCGGTGTAAATAATGGGCCTGGGAAGCGATACCGCTAGGGCCTCAGAATCATGTGGATGCCTGCAGAATCCTGAGCATATCAGTTACAGTTTTTGGAATGAACAGGATTCCGGTCCTCATGACTGCAGAAGAGGGTGAAAAGAGTCTTCTTCGAAGGGCTTAGAAACTGAAGATGCCATGGTCCTGCGTTCTTCTGTTGTTTTCTGCGGAGCTTTAACTCTCATGCTCTCCTTCCTGACAAGATTCTGAACCGGAGAGCACTGTAACTTCCAGTTTGGTGTAGAGAGCCAGTTTGGTGTAGTGGTTAAATGTGCGGACTCTAATCTGGGAGAACCGGGTTTGATTCCCTTCTCCTCCACTTGCACCTGCTGATGTGACCTTGGGTCAGTCACAAGCTCTGGCACAGCTGTCCTTGAAAAAGAGCAGTTTGTGTCAGAGTTCTCTCAGCCCCACCCACCTCACAGGGTGTCTGTTGTGGGGAAGGGAAGGGAAAGGAGTTTGTAAGCCGCTCTGAGACTCCAAGTGAAGGGCGGGGTATAAATCCAATTTCTTCTCTTCTTCTCTTCACCCCAAATTAAGTAATGGAGATGTAAAAGGAGGGGAGGAGAGCAAATGAATGAATGCTTCCTTCCTTGCAGCAGCTTTGTAAGTATGGTGGGTACAGGAGGAGGTTGAATAGCATGAAGCTCTAAAGACAACTATACCTTAGGCTCAAGGGGTTTTATTATGTTTGGTGTAGTGGTTTGGTGTAGTGGTTAAGTGTGCGGGCTCTAATCTGGGAGAACTGGGTTTGATTTCCCCACTCCTCCACTTGCAGCTGCTGGATGACCTTGGGCAGGGGTCATTTCCTGCAGGAGCGCACAGCAGTGGAGCTCCGGCAGTATAGAGCCCAGGGGGCGGGCACATGCAACAAGCCCCACCCCCTGCTCCCAGCAGCCCTCAGTCAGAGCAAGAAGCAGCCAGGTAAATTGCAGAGTGCCCCGCCCGGCCCTCGGGTCCAAAACAGTCCAGTGGCACCTTTAAGACCAAGTTTTATTCAGGTACAAGCTCTCCCTCCCCTGTGAGGACAGATCTGCACGTTCCCTCCCCCCCAATAGCTAGCAATCCAAAACAGTCCAGTGGAGCCTGAGTGGTGGGTGTTGCCTTCCAGTGATGTCAGCGGGTGTGGCATATGCAAATAAGTTATGCTAATGAGCTCCTCCACCTCTTTTTCTACGCAATGACCCCTGGCCTTGGCCAAGCCATAGTTTTGACAAGAGCTGTTCTCTCAAGGACAGTTCTGGAAAAAGCTGTCTCAGCCCCACCTGTCTCACAGGGTGTCTGTTGTGGGGAGGGGAAGGAATTTGCAAACTGCTCTGAGACTCTGAGTGAAGGGCAGGGTATAAATCCAATTTCTTCTCTTCTCTTATGTTTAGCTTTGACCTGGCTAGCCCAGGTAGCCTGATCTCTTCAAATCTCGGAAGCTAAGTGGGGCTGGCCCTGGCTAGTATTTGGATGGGCGACCCCCAAGGAATACCAGGGTCATGACGTAGAGGCAGACGATGGCAAACCACCTCTGAAATGTCTCTTGCCTTGAAAACAAGTCTAAAGCACAACCACAACTGTGAAAATTAACTAAGGGAAAAACTTAGAAAATATTTTTTATATTTTATACAATATTGATATGAACTGGTAAACCGATAAATTTAATACAAAATACAAATGGCCAGATTACAAAATACAATCCTAAATACATTCAGAAAACAAAGTACCATAACAGGCATAGAAGGATCAAACTATCCTAATATTCATAAATTAGATCACAAATGCAGTGTCCTCCTGCTACAAACTTATGTCAATGTTCCCTCTAAGCTGAGTTAGTGTGAGCTAGCTCACAGTTTTTTTAGCCTCCAGCTAAGAGCTCCATCCGTCTTCGCTCAGGAAGGAGGGCTCCGGAGCAAACCAATTGACGCCGTAGCCAAATCTCTCGTTCAGAACTTTAATGCCAGGAGCTCACAAAATAGATTTTTTGCGCAAAAGACTCCACAGCTCAGAGGGAGCATTGCTTATGATTCTGCAGAATATCCAAAATAATTGCTTTACTCATAGCATTTGAAAGATAAAAGCTTAATGCCAAAAATCAGTTCAGAATGCAAGGTCCAACTCATAGTATTTGTAAATCAGTACAAGATACAAGGTCAGACTAATTAGAGTCAAATTCCAAATGCAGTGCCTTTGCCGCTGCAGACTCTTGATCCTGCAGAATATCCAAGAAGAACACTCTACTCATAGCATTTGTAAGCACAAAGCTTAATGCCAAAAAACCAGTTCAAAATGCAGGGTCCGGCTCTTAGTATTTGTGATATCATAAATCAGTTCAAGACGTAAGGGCCGGTTGACAGGGGCTAGCTAGAACCCATTTCAAAACAGCTTCTTCAGAGACGGATCTGCTTCAACCAACAAGGCTCACAGAAACGTCACTATCATTAAAAAAATTCTCATGTTAACAGCCTTACTTCTCTTTAACGTCTCTTGCCTTAAAAGCAAGTCTAGCTCGCCACCTAGTGGTGCATAATGCTAAAAGAGCTACAACTTCTGGATGCTAGATAATCTTAGTATCTCCTGACTGTAGTGCACATGCTGCCATGTGATATTGTTGTTGTTGTTGTTGTTATTGTTATTATTGTTATCTGCAACCTTATTGTTATTATTGTTATCTGCAACTGTTCTAAAGTGGACCCTCCCTCACAGTAGCCTCTCTTTATCTTTGAATCACCAGCCCCCAACAATCATGAGAACCTAGAAACATAGAGTTGGAAGGGATCTCAAGGGTCATCTAGTCCAACCCATGCACAATGCAGGAGATTCCCAGCTACTAAAATGCAGGTTCCCTCAAAGAGGTAGGTTTCCTCTTTCACCTCACAGTCCCTAGTTCTCAGAGACTGCTTCTGGCATTTACCAGGGTGCTTATTTATCACCCCGAAATAAGCGTCCTTCCCTAAGCCTACATACCCTACTTATAAACAAACAAATCCTGGCTAATTTGACGCTTTTAGCCAGAACCTCCAAGTCCCTACCTGAGGGAATGTCTCCTTCCCCTTTTTATAACTGAGGTTTGCTCACTGCTTCCCATCCAGAGGTGTTTCATAGGCTTTTTGAATTTTTCTTTGCCGGTTTTAAACTAGTTTATTCCTACATGAAATATTTGCAGGCTTAAGTCAGAGCACAGCATTTATATTTTCTGAATGCACACTGAACATAGCCCCACTGACTAAATGTGCGTGAAATTAACAATAAAAGTAGTACCTACCTACCTACGTATCATCTACCCATCCATCATCCATCTATCTATCATCCATCTATCATCTGTCTGTCTACCCATCCATCCATCCATCATCTATCTATCTGTCTGTCTGTCTATCATCTATCTATCTATCATCTACCTATCTACCTATGCATCCATCCATCTACCCATCTATCTACCCATCTATCCATCTACCAGTCTACCGACCTACCGACCTACCTACTTATCCATCCATCCATCCATCCATCCATCCATCCATCCATCCATCCATCCATCCATCCATCCATCCATCCATCCATCCATCCATCCATCCATCCATCCATCCATCCATCCATCCATCCATCCATCCATCCATCCATCCATCCATCCATCCATCCATCCATCCATCCATCCATCCATCCATCCACCATCTCTTTCTGCCTGCCTGTAGCATTTTTATCTGTCCGTTCATAAAAGTTGGGGGCAAGTTGATCTTCCTGGGGGGCTCCTCCCAGGGGCCCTGTGACCAGAGCCTGGGGGCCAAGGCCAGAGGGTTTGCTGCCCCCTTGCTTCTGCCCCCCCTGGCAAAACTGTCAGCATAGAGAGAGCCAAATTCCTTCTGGCCCAGTCCGGCTGGAGGCTGGTCCCAGGCAGGTCACAACTTTTTGTCCAGCCATTTGTTCAATAACTTAACAACAAGATCTGATAGAAATATTTGGGAAGGGGAAGGGGGAGGAGCAGGATTTTCAATGGCTGGGGATTCCATGGCAGAAGGTGGATTTAATTCCCAGCAGTGTGGTTAAAGGGCCGGAATAGGATCTGCGAGACCCAGGTTCGAATCCCCACCCATGCCACAGAAGCTTGCTGAGTGACCTTGGGCCAGTCACTCCCTTTCAGCCTAACCTACCTCACAGGGTTGTGGTGAGGACAAAATGGAGGAGAGGAGAACAGTGATCTGATCTTCGTGGCAGGGGTTACAGCAGACCGGATTACTACTACAGCAGTTCCATGGTCGGACCACCATGCCCTGAAGGCCCGTGTGAATGTGGCACCCCGACCCTGTTTGAACGGTGAGCACATTTTAGCTCGCCTGCGGAGCCAAATGGACCCTCAGTGGCTTCAGATGCCCCTATGGGATCCTAGGCCCCCTGGCGGCTTGTTAGATGAGCTAGTCGAGGACTGGCATGGCCGACTCTCAACTACCATCGACGAAATCGCTCCCCGATGCCCTCTGCGCCCTCGCTCTAAGCGGGCTCCTTGGTATACCGAGGAGCTGCAGCTGATGAAACGAGGGCTCAGATGACTAGAGAGATGGTGGCAGCGCACTCACAACGAAGCAACAAGAGCATCCTATAGGACGTTTATGAGATCCTATGAGATGGCTGTCAAAGCCGCGAGGAGAGAGTTCTACGCGGCCACGGTTGCGTTTGCTAGCTCACGCCCGGCACAATTGTTTAGAACTATTCGGTCATTAACAGAGCTGCCCCAGGGCAAGCCAAATGCTAGGAAATTGGATATCGGCTGTGAGGCCTTTGCAAGCTACTTTGCAGATAAAGACTTGCTGCTCGGCCACAATCTCCCCGCCACAGTTGAGACAGTGAGCGAACTCGAGGCCCCATGCCCATCTTCTAGTTCTATTCTGGATTATTTCAGTCCACTCAGCCTTGCGGAAGCCAACAGATTGCTGTCAACGGTACTCCCAACCACGTGCAGCCTCGACCCGTGCCCTTCATGGCCCATAAAAGCTGGCCGTGAGGTTGATTAGGCTGTTGGTTCCCTTCCTCAAACGCAATGACCTGGCAACAGTGATCCACGCTATGGTCACCTCGAGGTTAGACTACTGCAACGCTCTCCACATGGGGCTGCCCTTGTCCCAAATTCGGAAGCTGCAGCTGGTACAAAACGTGGCAGCCAGGCTGTTGATGGGTCTGTCCATACGAGACCACATCCAGCCTGTGCTGAAGGCATTGCACTGGCTGCCAATAGCATACCGGATTCGCTTCAAGGTGCTGGTTTTGACCTTTAAAGCCCTAAATGGTCGGGGGCCTGCCTACCTGAGGGACCGCCTTTCCCCATATGTGCCCCAGAGAGCACTGAAGTCAGGGAGACAGAATGTCCTGACTCTCCCTGGCCCGAGAAACGTCAAGTTGGCTGCCACTAGAGCCAGGGCCTTTTCAGTGGCGGCACCACACTGGTGGAATGAGCTCCTGGATTACATCAGGGGTCTGCGGGACCTTTTCCAATTCCGCAGGGCCTGTAAAACGGAGCTCTTCCAACAGGCCTTTGATTAGGAGCCGCCACTGACAACCATTGCAAACGGAACATACCACAGCCCTATGTAACAACGCGGGCTATGGCCTCTCTCCAGCGGACCATGTGTAGAAATTTCCCGCCGTCTGTTTATATTTAGCACTTTATGTAATTGTTTGTATTGAAATTTTATTGTGTCTATTGGTATTTTAACTTGTGTAAGTTATGCCAACCTAGCAGTTTGAAAGCAAGAAATTGCAAGTAGATAAATAGTTACCACTTCGGTGGGAAGGTAACAGCGTTCCGTGCGCCTCGGTGTTTAGTCATGCCGGCCACAGGACCACGGAAATGTCTTCAGACAGCGCTGGCTCTTCAGCTTGGAAACGGAGATGAGCACCGCAACCCTAGAGTCGGACTCGACTGGCTTTCGAGCAAGGGAACCTTTACCTTTACCTTTAAGCTGCCTTGAGCCAGTTTGCACCGGCAAGGCGGGATACAAATTGAAGGTAAATAAATAAATAATGACAGGTGCCTTGTTCCCCATAGGCCAGAAAAGTGGGATTTGAAGTAAGTAAATAAAGAAATATAAATAAAGTCAAGGACCACTCTTACAGGGAAAGCCAAACCTGCTCTCCGGACCTAATACCTGGTGACCGAGCACCACTGACAGACAATGTGTGCCCAGAGCATTTCAGCATTTAACTGCACTACACCCAGTGAGGTCTGCAAACCTTCCATCCAAATTCACCCTGCTCCCCTTTTTGGCCCCCTCCTGCTATACTCCCCAGCCCACCATCTCGAGCCCCACTGCCAGAGCTCCCACCTTCAGAGTTGAAGTGTGTAGCAACAAGAGACAGGGCATAGTCTGTGGTGGCCCCTCGCCTTTGGAAATCCATTCTCCTTGAGGCTCACCTGGTGCCTATCTTACAGTCTTTGAGGCCAGAATACATCTTTTAACCCAGATTTTTAATGAATTACCAGCTTAAAAAAAAAAAAAGGTCTGGTCTGAGACCTGTTTTATGCAGGGGTCATTTTGTAGAAAAAGAGGTGTAGGAGCTCATTAGCATAACTCATTAGCATGACTTATTTGCATATGCCACACCCCCTGACATCACCAGAAGTGTGTCAGAAGGCAACACCCACCACTCAGGCTCCACTGGACTGTTTTGGATTGCTAGCTATTGGGGGGGGGGGACATGCAGATCTGTCCTTGCAGAGGAGGGAGAGCTTGTACCTGAATAAAACGTTGTCTTAAAGGTGCCACTGGACTGTTTTGGATAGGGGGGCTTTGCAATTTACCTGGCTGCTTCTTGCTCTGACTGAGGGCTGCTGGGAGTAGGGGGCAGGGCTTGTTGCATGTGCCCGCCCCCTGGGCTCTTTACTGCCGGACTCCGCTCCTGTGCTCTCCTGCAGGAAATGACCCCTGGTTTTATGGATAATTTTTATGCTGTTCATGTCCCATGGATTGTTTTGTTTGTTTATTATTTAATTAATTAATCTGTACCCTGCCTTTCTCCCCAGTGGGAACCCAAACCTGCTTACATTGTTCTCTCCTCTATTTTATCCTCACAGCAACCTTGTGAGGTAGGTTAGACTGAGACAGGGTGACTGGCCCAAGGTCACCCAGGGAGCGGGGATTTGAACCAGGGACTCCCAGATACTAGTCTGACTCTCTTAACTAGCTTGTTGTTTTGATAGTTTGTTGCTCTTGATATGGCCAATTTGTTATTTTAATTGTAAGGCGCTTTAAGCAAGGCTCTGATGAAGTGGCATAGAAGGAAGGAAAGGAAGGAAGGAAGGAAGGAAGGAAGGAAGGAAGGAAGGAAGGAAGGGAAGGAAAGGAAGGAAAGGAAGGAAAGGAAGGGGAGGGAGGGAGGGAGGGAGGGTGGGAGAGAGTGTGCCATATGGTGGAAAAGGGAGGGAGGGAGGGAGGGAGGGAGAGAGAGAGAGAGAGAGAGAGAAAGAAAGAGAGAAAGAGAGAAAGAAAGAGAGAGAAAGAAAGAAAGAAAGAAAGAAAGAAAGAAAGAAAGAAAGAAAGAAAGAAAGAAAGAAAGAAAGAAAGAAAGAAAGAAAGAATCTACGCAAGGTATATGTGCATGGCACATGCTTTTTTCAAAGTAGGCTTCCTACACTCCTGGAGTTGTGGTAAAGCACCAAATCATGAACTCATCCTTCACCTTTGTGGGTGGGGAAACTGAGGTGCGGACTTTTACTCCCTCACCCCCACTCGCCATACCCAGGACTAGATATTTGACAAGGGATGATATTTCCAGGCCCGGAATTGCGACATGCTTCTCCGGCACACTAAGTGATTAGGAGTTTGTGCGGAAGAGTACCTCGCCTATCAGAGCGTAAGTGCTCTGCATTGTTTGCTTATTTTTTTATTATTTATTTCCCTTCCCTTTCTTCCCATGCCTTTGACAATCTAGACAAATAGGCTTTTAAATTAGGAAGTGATTTGGAATATAAGTGAGTGCATTTAAGCTGATAAGAGACGGAAAGATCCTAATGGCTGAAATATTTGTCGCCTCACAAATAAACGGAGTGTATCAGGAGCCGCTAATATAACTAATTTTGACCAACTCCTTGGCTGCTCTGTGATAGAAAATGAGGTCAGCGCGGGTTGAAGCAACAGAAAATGAGCATCTGTCGGGAGGCGGCCAAGAATACTGATAAAGGAGTCTGCGGAACGGCGTTACCTACCGGGGAAAAGCAAGAAGCAGGTTGTTAAAATTAGGATGGAGCCTTTCCGGAGTGTCCAGGGTTTTAAAAACATCAAGGTGAAAATGAATACATTGGCTTTCAAACAAAGCTTGAATACAAATGCCGGCCTAAGTAGATCTGATTTGGCCACCTGAATGCCGTGTTCTGCACAGCATTTGATTTGACACACCTGGATATCGAGGACAATGGAAGCTTTCGGAATAAAACCAGGGAGAAATGAAGGACGGCTTCGGCCTGGGATGGAAATGTGTAGGATGAGAACTTGCTTTAATACACCGTGCCGGGGACAGCCCGGAGGGCATGCAATGTAGCGAATTTGCTGAAACTAAAAAGGTCCCGGAGCTGGTCAGCACCCAAATGGGAGACCTTACGAGAACCCCTCCTGCTTATGCCAGCTGCCTGGAGTTCCATGATGGGGGAAACTGGAATAAATATGCATTAAGAATATCATTTCCTTGCACTTTTCCCTCTTATTTGACTTGGTTCTTTGCCGCAGCCGAGATGCCATTGGAGAAATGAAAGTATGGGGATTTGGGCGGGAGGATCGATAATTGACAATTGCTTCACCATTAATTAATCTAAATATGTTGTCGAAACCATTAATTAATCTAAATATTTTTTCAGGAAACGATCCATATACAAAAGAACCTCCTCAGGGAAGCTCCTCCATTAGCATGTTCATAGCCTGGGGAACTCCTACAAGACCCCACCTTCCTGAGTAGATATAAATTACCTGCCTACCATTTTTCTTCTCACCTTGACAAAGAGAGAAGAGGAAGAAGAAGAGGAGGAGGAGGAGGAGGAGGAGATTGGATTTATACCCCACCCTTCACTACCCAAAGGTGTCTCAGAGCAGCCTACAAACTCCTTTCCCTTCCCCTCCTCACAACAGACACCCTGTGAGGTAGGTGGGGCTGAGAGAGCTCTTGACAAAAACTGCTCTTTTTCAAGAACAGCTCTTATCAGAACCATGGCTTGCCCAAGGTCATCCAGCCAGGTGCAAGTGGAGGAGTGGGGGATCAAACCCGGTTCTCCCAGATTAGAGTCCGCGCACTTAAACCCACACCAAACTGGCTCTCTGTCTTTCTGTGTTATACCTCTGAGGATGCCAGTCACAGCTGCTGGCGAAACATCAGGTCCTACAATGCCAAGACCACGGCCATACAACCCGGAAAATCTACAGCAGCTAATTAATATAAACTTGCTTATTTTTTGGTACAAGTGGCATTTGGAGGGTATGTGATTAACGCAGTCCCTTCTTGGAACCAAGGCTCCTAAACCTCGGTGGAAGAGAGGCAAATGGGATTGCCAGGTGTGTCCCCCCCCCCCGCCGGCCACTGACGGAATGGGGGGGTAGGGTTGCCAGCTCCAGGTTGGGGAACTCCTGGAGATTTGGGGGCAGAGCCTGGGGAAGGCTTGGACCTCAGTGGAGTACAATGCCATACAGTCTACCTGCCAAAGCACCTGTTTCCTCCAGTGGAACTGGCCTCCGTAGTCTGGAGATGAGCTGTCATTCCAGGGGATCCCCAGGTCCCACCTGGAGGCTGGCATCCCTAGGCAAACCTGTGTTTGGACTATACCATTTCAGACTGTAGGTAGGCTGACGTGGCTAAATGCACACGAAGAAGAAGGAGGAGGTGGAGAAGAAGAGGAGGAGGGGAGGAGGAGATTGGATTTATCCCCCGCCCTTCACTACCAGAAGGGGTCTCAGAGTGGCTTACAAACTCCTTTACCTTCCCCTCCCCACAACAGACAGCCTGTGAGGCAGGCGGGGCTGAGAGAGCTCTTTTAAGAACTGCTCCTGAGAGAACAGCTCTTAACAGGATCTTTCTGGGATCTGATTTAAGTATGTAAATTGTGTGTCTTTATTACGGGAAAATTTTATTTTTTATTAAAGACAAACACAACTTAAACAAACATTCATACATACATGCATTTCATCCTTCATTTGTCTATATAGGAACCTCATACAATGTTCAGTTGAAGGAGGCGCGTGGTGGTTTGTTTTGTTAAAAAACTTTTTGCGCATGCACATAGATGTGACGGCGCGTTCTTGTTGATCCGCACATGTGTAGAGATTTTTTTTAAATGGCGCCCGCTCGGGATGGTCTGACGTCAGACCGCCCCGACGGGAGGATTGCGCACTGATGGAACGATCAGACGGGTGAAAGTCCGCAGTTGTCCCGCAGGTAACCAAAAACCCCAGTTTTAAAGTGCTAGCTTTTAAGTATGGCTCCGAAGCGCGGCAAAACGGGATGCCCATGGAAGAGGGACATTTCCCAGATGTTTGTGTCTGGACATTACCTTTAGATTTGTGAGGCAATCGTGCCTCGCGCGGATCTAAAGAGCCGTCTGATCGGACTTCATAGGTGTCTTTTCTAATTGTGGGAAATGACTGGGAATCTTCATTCTCACCTCTCAGGCCCGGAGACTGTGTGAGTTCATGAAGAAAGCATTGATATGAAGTGAGTGGAGCGGTGGTCCATAATGCAGTACATGTTGTTTTTAGTTTGGGGCACCAGAAGAGCCATGGCTCAGCGGCAGAGCCTCTGCTTGGCATGCAGAAGGTCCCAGGTTCTGTCCCCGGCATCTCCAGTTAAAACGATTTGGCAGTAGCTGATGTGAAAGACCTTCCTTTGCCTGAGACCCTGGAGAGCTGCTTGCAGCCTGAGTAGACAAGACTGTCCTTGGTGCACAAAGGGTCTGCATGAGTATAAGGCAGGTCCAGGTAAGCTCCCGAGCAGACACCCGTGTTGCCGTCCCCAGTGTTGGGACACAGCTGTGAATCTATTCTGCAGTCAGCACTGACTGGGCCAGAAAGTGATGGATGAAATGGGGCCTTCACACGTTCAGGAGAAACAGCAGTTGACTCAGAGGGACATGCTCACATATCAGCATACTATAATAACCTCTTCCATGGGGAATTCAAAGCCAACTAGCTCTTTTTTAGAGGTTTGATTCTAAGGTTGGGGGTCACACGTGCCTTTAGATCCAACATGGCTGCGAATGCCTGACGGATCTAAAGGGCACGGTCAGACAGCAACATCTGGAAAAGGTCCCACAGTTGTCGGCAATGCATACAGCTCTGCCACAGAAGCAAAGTTAAAAGAGACTGGGGAAAGTCTGGTCCTGATGCTTGCCGACGGGCTACGGACAAACCTTCCCTGTCTGATTGCTCAAGCATGTTCTCAAGCTATTGGGATGGTCTAATCATTCCATCCCAACTTGGTGTCATCCCCCCCCACACACACACACTTAGCAGTATGTGCATAATCACACACTCCATGGGGAACCCTCAGTGCAGACGTGCGATTCCTTGTTTATGCACATGAGAAATGGCAAAAAGAAAAAAAAAACCACATGCACACAGTGGTGTCTGATCGCACAGTGACGGGCTGAGCCTGCAGCACAAAGGGACGTGTGATCTTGCAACCAGGGTTCCCTCTAAGCTGAGTTAGTGTGAGGTAGCTCAGTTTTTTAGCCTCTGGCTCGCACATGTTTGTCTTTGCTCAGGAAGGATGGCTCCAGAGAAAACTAATTTATGCTGTAGCCAAATTGCTCACTCATAACTTCAATGCCAGTAGCTCACAAAGACCCCACAGCTTAGAGGGAGCATTGCCTGCGAGGTGGGTGGGGCTGAGAGAGCTCTGAGGGAACTGCTCCTGAGAGAACAGCTCCGGGAGAACTTGTGATTGACCCATGGTCACCCCAGCAGCTGCATGCGGAGGCGTGGGGAATCAAACCCGGTTCTCCCAGATTAGAGTCCGCGCTCCTAACCGCTACACCAAACTGTCTCTCGAACTGGAGGTGGCAGAGGGTGTCACTCTTACAGGATGTGAATGTTTATTACGTTTCCTTTGTTTAAACCTGTCTTCCACACTCAGTCATGAAACTGCCTTAGACTGAATCAGACCATCGGTCCATCAAAGTCAGTATTGTCTACTCTCCCAGGCAGGGTCTTTCACATCACCTCCTGCCTGGTCCTTTTAACTGGAGATGCCAGGGATTGCATTTGGGACCTCTACTGCCGATAGCTTGTGGGCATTTTGCTGTTTTAATACTCTAATTCCCCCGTGGGGAAATCATTTCGAATAATAGAATTAGGTATTGTTGGGAAATCAATCAAGGATGAGTGTTTGCAAAGTTAGCGGTGTATCTATATTTTTTTCTTCGTGTTTGGAGTACCCATTTGTCTGCTAATTAAAGGCCTTATTATTAATAAATCATACTTAAGCAGCAGAAATGAGAAATCAACCTCTAGCCCCTCTCATGGGTAAGGAAAAGTCAACCCATCGTGAAAAAAATTACAGCCGGTACAAACATCCTGAATTTTAACAGAGGCTATGGCGTAGCGTTAGCGGTGAGCGGGGTATTCTACATACTTTGATATTCTTTGATATTCTACATGGAATGGTAAGACATTGCACAATCTCAAGACTTCTGGGCAGTGTCCGTATTCATTTTACCATCGTTCGTTTTTTGCATTTCTACCTGGCGATTCTTCTTCTTCTTCTTCTTCTTCTTCTTCTTCTTCTTCTTCTTCTTCTTCTTCTTCTTCTTCTTCTTCTTCTTCTTCTTCTTCTTCTTCTTTTTCCTGATTTATAACAAGCATCTCTATGTCAAAATAGAGCCAGTGTGGTATAGTGTTGTGATTACAGCGCTGGCCACATGATACTCCCCACCCAATCCTGTGATTTTTCTTATAAGAATCTCCAAAACGCCTTAAGAACACAAGAACATAAGAGAAGCCAATGTTGGATCAGGCCAATGGCCCATCCAGTCCACCAGTCTGTGTCACACAGTGGCCAAAAATACCAGGTGCCATCAGGAGGTCCAGCAGTGGGGCCAGGACACTAGAAGCCCTCCCACTCTTGCCCCCCCCCAAGCACCAAGAATACAGAGCGTCACTTGCCCCAGACTGAGAGCTCCTATCTATACCTTGTGGCTAATGGCCAATGATGGACTTCTGCTCCATAGGCTTATCTAATGCCCTCTTGAAGCTGTCCATGCTTGTAGCATCCCATATCATCTTGAAGAAGTCAGCTCTGACTCAAGAAAGGAAGCTTATGCTGGGATAAATGTTGTTAGCCTTTAAGGTGCCGCTGGGTTCTTTGGTTCTACCGGGTTCATGGCGAAGAATTCAACATCACTCTGTGGAGCCGTGGAGCTCACTGGGTGGCTTTTTGCTGCCTGCTTAAATCCACCCCAGAGGATTGTTGTTGCGAAAGAAAGGGATATCTCAATGTATCTCATCCCAAACACTTGAAAGAAGTGTTACCTACAAGAGTATCAAGGTTCGCAGCCACAGTTAATGCCAGAGGCAGCCTTGGAGGCTTGGTTACACTCTCACTTCTAAGAAGAGGCCTGTTCTTAAGACCTTGGTTGCAGGACTGCATATCTCCCTAACACCATTAAAGAGAGCCGAGGGTGGCAATGAAAGCAGAACCCCATAAAACTGGTTCTGATAAACGTTGGATGTTCTCCTGACGTTTTGCATAATTGGTGGGCTTGCTCTAACATTTATGCTTTTTAGGATTTAATTATTTCCCAAATAGATCACGGATGTTTGTCTGGACATTATCCCTGAAATGGTTCTTTTAGAATATTGGCCTGCCCTACTATTAAATGTGGAGCTGCGGTGGCTCAAGTGGTTAAGACGCTGAACTGCAGGCTGTGGAAGGTCGGTAGGTCAGCAGTTCGAGACCCGGGTGCCGCATGACGGAGTGAGCTCCCATCTCTAGTTCCAGCTCCTGCCAACCTAGCAGTTCGAAAGCAAGAAATTGCAAGAAGATAAATAGGTACCACTTCGGTGGGAAGGTAACAGCGTTCCGTGCGCCTTGGTGTTTAGTCATGCCGGCCACATGACCACGGAAAGGTCTTCGGACAGCGCTGGCGCTTCGGCTTGGAAACGGAGATGAGCACCGCAACCCTAGAGTCGGATTTGACTGGCTTTCGAGCAAGGGAACCTTTACCTTTTACTATTAAATAAAATAGATGCTGAAAGGCCGGCCATATTGTTAACTGCTGCTAAACCTTTACTTGCAGCACAGTGTGAAGATTCTTCAACAGCCCCAATTGAACAATAGGCCAATAAATTATGGGGCCTCTTTATAATGGGGGAAATTACTCACCCATCAACTTCCGTTGAGTTCTGTAGACAATAGAAATGTATGACACTGTGGTCTCCTATTGTTGAATATTTGTCTACAACAAAGCTATTCCCCTCTGATCCTTATTATCATAAAGATTGTGATTTGTAATAGTTTTCGCTACACAAAGTGTTTTATATATCTGGATGATGATACGTTTTGTGCGGGTATTTTAATAAAAATATTAAAAATTAATTTAAGGAAATTAAGACAGAACTCCTGCCCCTGGCTGAGATACCTTATAGGCCAGAACAGAGAGTTTAAAGCCAGTGAAATGACACAGGGGTTTGGAGCTCGCTAACCTCCACGTGGGATTTGGCGTTCTCCTGGAATTACAAATAATTTTATTATTTATATTTGTTTATTTAACTTTTACCCCGCCCTCCCCACTGAAGCAGGCTCAGGGTGGCTCACATAAAACCAATAAAACAAGATACATTTTAATATAAAAACCCGTAATAAACAATTTAAAACGGCTGATATAACGATGGCGGTGTGATATACTAAAGTTACAGGGCTATTTTTGGGCAGGAACGCACAGGAACGGAGTTCCGGCTGGCTCCCGAGTTGGCCACGCCCAGCAGGAACTCATTAGCATAATAGGCCACACCAAGTGGCAGGAACTCATTAGGATTGTTCCTGCTGGGCTTTTTCTACAAAAAGAGCCCTGCGTAAAGTGCATTTAAGAACACATTCAGCGGTGCCTGTCTTGAAAAGATAACTCTATAGGATTGTCAAGGGAGAATGTGGCAGTTCTGTTTACTGAATTTACTAATACACCATTGTTGACAAGGTAAACAGAATAAGAAGCAAAAGGTGGGTGTGGCTGGATGCCCATACTTCTGGTCACATGGGGGATGTGGCCTAATATGCTAATGAGCTCTGCGGTCAGGGGTGTGGCCTAATATGCTAATGAGTTTCTGCTGTTGGGTGTGGTCTATTATGCTAATGAGTTCCTGCTGGGCTTTTTCTACAAAAAGAGCCCTGCGTAAAGTGCATTTAAGAACACATTCAGCGGTGCCTGTCTTGAAAAGATAACTCTATAGGATTGTCAAGGGAGAATGTGGCAGTTCTGTTTACTGAATTTACTAATACACCATTGTTGACAAGGTAAACAGAATAAGAAGCAAAAGGTGGGTGTGGCTGGATGCCCATACTTCTGGTCACATGGGGGATGTGGCCTAATATGCTAATGAGCTCTACGGTCAGGAGTGTGGCCTAATATGCTAATGAGTTTCTGCTGTTGGGTGTGGTCTATTATGCTAATGAGTTCCTGCTGGGCTTTTTCTACAAAAAGAGCCCTGCTCATTAGCATAATAGGCCACACCCAACAGCAGAAACTCATTCGGATTGGCTACATTAGGGGTGTGTGGCCTAACATGCAAAGGAGTTCCTGCTACAAAAAAAGGCCCTGGGTTTTGACAACAAACAAGGTAAACAGAATAAGAAGCAAAAGGTGGGTGTGGCTGGATGCCCATACTTCTGGTCACATGGGGGATGTGGCCTAATATGCTAATGAGCTCTACGGTCAGGAGTGTGGCCTAATATGCTAATGAGTTTCTGCTGTTGGGTGTGGTCTATTATGCTAATGAGTTCCTGCTGGGCTTTTTCTACAAAAAGAGCCCTGCAAAGTGCATTTAAGAACACATTCAGCGGTGCTGCCACTCTAGGTAACGTCTAGCTGTAGGTCGACACAGGGCATGGCTGTTAAGGTGTGGCTCCTACCGGAATGCCTGCCAGAAAATCTCCAGACTACAGAGATCAGTTCCCCGGGAGAAAATGGCCGCTTCAGATGGTGGACTCTATGACATCACATCCCCGCTGAGGTCCCTCCCCTCCCGAGGCTCCACCCTCCCGAGGCTCCACCCCCAAATCTCCAGGAATACCCCAACTCCAAGTTGGCAATCCTAGTTTCACTAGCAGAGGCATTTGGGTCGAAGCAGACTTTCTTTGATGTGATGCTCATCTTGCATGTGGAGAAGGCTCCTTCCACCAGGCGAAAATGCTTCCACTAATGGAAGAGATCCAACGGGACCCAACCCCGGGAATTTAAAAGCAATTTTAAAAAAGAGGTTGAATTCACAACCACTTGCTTGCATTTACAGGTGGGTTCTCTTGACCCAAGCCGTGGGTGCTAGGCTTTCCGTAGCTGATCTTTTGCAATGAAAATGCAGCTTTGGCACATCTATGTAGATTTTACTGCACTGTATGCAGTGCTGCACTGTGGCAAGTCCTTAAAGAGATGGGAGTATCAGACCACCTCACATGTCTCCTGAGAAACCTGTATGAGGGTCAAGAAGTGACGGTTAGAACAGGATATGGAACAACTGATTAGTTTAGCATAGGAAAAGGAGTACGACAAAGATGTATATTGTCCCCTTGCTTATTTAATTTATATGCAGAGTACATCATGTGAAATGCCAGCCTGGATGATTCAGAAGCAGGAATTAAGATTGCTGGGAAAAACTTCAACAACCTCAGATATGCAGATAATACCACTCTAATGGCAGAAAGTGAAGAAGACCTAAAGAGCCTCTTGCTCAGGGTAAAAGAGGAGAACACAAAGGTTGGCTTGAAACTCAGCATCAAAAAAACTAAGATCATGGCATCCGGCCCCATCACTCCTTGGCAAATAGAAGGGGAAGTCGTGGAAGTAGTGACAGACTTCACGTTCCTGGGATCCCAGATCACCGCAGACTGTGACAGCAGCCATGAAATTAAAAGACGCCTGCTCCTTGGGAGGAAAGCGATGGCGAACCTAAACAGCATGATAAAAAGTAGAGACATCACCCTGCCAACAAAAGTCCGCATGGTCAAAGCAATGGTATTCCCAGTAGTCATGTATGGCTGCGAGAGTTGGACGATAAGGAAGGCCGAGCGCCGAAGAATAGATGCTTTTGAACTATGGTGCTGGAGGAGACTCTTGAGAGTCCCTTGGACTGCAAGAAGAACAAATCAGTCAATCCTCAAAGAAATCAACCCTGACTGTTCCCTGGAAGGCCAGATAATGAAACTGAAGCTCAAATACTATCGATGCAACGAACATGAAGTTGAGCAAACTCCGGAGCACAACGGAAGACAGGAGGGCCTGGCGTGCACAACGAAAGACAGGAGGGCCTGGCGTGATGTGGTCCGTGGGGTCACGAAGAGTCGGACTCGACTGTGTGACTGAGCAACAACAACATGCAGTATCCCGATAGCATTGCCTGGCAATTTTTTTTAAGTAACAAGAGGAAGAAAAAGGCAGCCCTTCAAAACAACCTGTAACAAAGTGCAATGGCACAGAAGGGGGGAAACGACTCACCACGAACAATAAAAAAAATGTATGAAAAGTCTACCTGGAAAACACACAATCCCATAGAATAATTATATTTGTATCAAGAAAATCCAATGACTACCCCCAAGAAATAACATGAATAAGAAATGTCCAGCCGGCCGCTGTGATACATCTTATTCATTAGGCTTCCAGCTCTTTGATTTGTGGCTGGCTTTCAGAACTGTCATTCCGCTTGTTTGTAATTTCCTCATTCACGTCTTCTTGTGAAATCCTGTGAGCAATCATTGCAGTTTATTGAATCTTAAAGCAGAACCTGAGCCTGACAACTCTCCCCCCCCCACAGAGAAAGCGCTTTCTGTGCCTGAGGCCCGATACAGCAGCTGCCGGTCAGAGTAGACAATACGGCACTGAATGGGCCAATGGTTTGATGGGATACGGGGCAGTTCCATAGGCTTACATTTGTTGATGGGGAGCTGGCTTCATTCAGACCTCGATGTCTCCAGATCTATTTGAAAACATGCTCCAAACAGAAAGAAAAACCTCTGACAGGATTTTTAAAACCAAATTGTTCCTCTGTTCATTAGATGGCTATCTAATAAGGGCTAGATCAGCTTTTTTAAAAGACAAGAAGCAATAAACGGGGGGGGGGTGCTTCTTACCTGCTATGCACTTAAGATTGATCTTTTAAAATACATGAAGCTTTAATTGTACATTTCTACATATACATCATATTTTCATTAATTTATATATACACACACACACAAGTGGGGACCCGCAAGAAACTTGCGGGGGTGGCTATTCTATTCCCCCCACCTCTGCTTCTTCCCCTTTCCCCCTACTTCTCTCACACTCCTTCCCCTTCCTGCCATCCCTTTCCTTACTCTCTCTCTCTCCCCCCTCCATGCCGGTCACTTCCTTTCTGCCACCACCCCATCATTCTTTCTGCCCCTGTCACTCTCCCGGCTTCCCACCTGTTTCCTCCCCCCCCTCT
>NW_015160857.1:15241-16827 GCF_001447785.1 Gekko japonicus | reverse complement strand
TTGGCTCAACTTCATGTTCGTTGCATCTATGACACTGTCTAACCATCTCATCCTTTGCCGTCCCCGTCTTCTTTGACCTTCAATCTTTCCCAGCATCGGGGTCTTCTCCAGTGAGTGCTCCCTTCTCATTGGGTGGCCAAAGTATTTGAGCTTCAGTTTCATTATCTGGCCTTCCAGGGAACAGTCAGGCTTGATTTCTTTTAGGATTGACTGATGTGATCTTCTTGCAGTCCAAGGAACTCTCAAGAGTCTTCTCCAGCACCATAGTTCAAAAGAATCTATTCTTCGGCGCTCGGCCTTCCTTATAATCCGAGCGCCAAAGAATAGATTCTTTTGAACTATGGTGCTGGAGAAGACTCTTGAGAGTCCCTTGGACTGCAAGAAGATCAAATCAGTCAATCCTAAAAGTAATCAGCAAGGTATAGTACCATAAATTCCACCCTTCAAAGCAGCTATTTTCTCTGGGGGGACTGATCTCTGTCATCTGGGGATCCGTTGCAATTCCAGGAGATCTCCAGCCTTCACCTGGAGGTTGCCGTGAACAATTAAGAAAACTCTGAGAGTGGGCTGCCTTCCAAAGACTCCCAAGCGATATGAAAGTTATGCCAGTAAAAATTAACAACTGAAACTTCTATTGAAAACAATACAACACTTTAGTCAATTGTAACATCAATATTGACAAATTCACAGAATTACAGGATTCCAGTTGCCAACTAATCCATATAGGATGTAGTTAAGCAATCAAATAAAGAAATAGCCAGAACATCCTATAAACAGGGGAACAATAACCTTCACTAACTACTTATATTAACCATACAGAGTAATTACATGAAGACATAACAATCACAATGAAGAAAAATAGCATCAACAGTGAAGAGTAAAGATGCCAGTAACAGCGATACAAGGTTCCGGTTTACTTCCCTTGTTTCCTTAAACGGTCTTCCTCAACTGCTATTCCAGAGACAATAATTCTGTATTGAGTGAAACAATGAGCAAATCTCTTCAAGCCTCCCACAGGAGTAACCTGGGTGATAACCTCCTGGTCTCCCATCCGGGATATAGAACTTCTATATTCATCAACAAGGAACATATACTCCACAGTCAATTCGGCACAGCCTGATAACATTCAAAGATGGAAAGTTCTCCTGGAGGTTGGCAACATTAGTTCCCCTGGAGGAAATGACTGCTTTGGAGGGTTAGAGTCTATTGGGAATGACACGCACGCACACACACACCTCCCTTTTGCCCTAGTGAGGACCCCTGGTGGCATACATCATTCTTCTCTCATCCATTTTATTCTCACAACAACCCTGTGGAGTAGGTTAAGGCTGAGTGAGTGGCTGGCCCAAGGTCACCCAGCAAGCTGCCATGACAGAGTGGGGGATCTGAACTGGCGTCTCCTGGATCCTGGTCCGACACTTGTACTGCTACGCCATGTTGATCAGCACCAATTCAGATGCTTCCCCTGCACCCAGTCATTGTCCTCTACTGAGCTGACCAGTTGGGATGCTGTTCCACTTTTAATCAAAAATGAATGGCGATAACCTGAATTTGGCGGGGGGGGGGGGGAGGAGCTTAGCCCTGGT
>NW_015160857.1:11810-15203 GCF_001447785.1 Gekko japonicus | reverse complement strand
AGTCAACCGCAGCTTGCGTATTCTTCAGAGTTTCACAAAGATTATTTTGCAGAAAACGGGGTCTAAACGGTCTTCAACGAATTGGATGCACTGATCCTCAACGTGTCCTGCTGGCAATATCCTCGTGGGGGAAAAACTGTGACCAGAGATAGGATTGGATAGCTTCTTGATCTTCCAATAAACAAGTAGGCTCAGGGTAGACAAAGGGAAATACTAGTTTTACACAGTGAGTGATTAAAATGGGGGATTCGCTGCCAGAGGATGTAGTAATGGCCACAGGAACAAACAGAAGGGAGCACTCCCTGGAGAAGACCCTGATGCTGGGAAAGACTGAAGGTCAAAGAAGACGGGGACGGCAAAGGATGAGATGGTTTTCTTGGTGCTTGGGGGGGTCAACAGTGGGAAGGCTTCTAATGTCCTGGCCCCACTTGGTGGACCTCCTGGTGGCACCTGGTATTTCTGGCCACTGTGTGACGCAGAGTGTTGGACTGGATGGGCCTTTGGCCTGATCCAACATTGGCGTCTCTTATGTTCTTATGGTTAGACAGTGTAATCGATACAACGAACATGAAGTTGAGCAAACTCCGGAGTACGACGGAAGACAGGAGGGCCTGGCATGATGTGGTCCATGGGGTCGCAAAGAGTCGGACTTGACTGTGTGACTGATAAGCAAGACAGATTCATGGAGGAGAGGTCTATCAATGGTGACTGAGGGGAACTTCCACATTCAGAGGCACTAAACCTCTGAATCCCAGTGCCAGGAGGCAACATCAGGGGAATGCTTCAGCCTCTTTGCCCTGTTGTTGGCCCTCCAGAGGAACTGGTTGGCCACTGTGTGAGACAGGATGCTGGACTGGATAGACCACTGTTCTGATCCAGCAGGGCTCTTCTCACATCATTAATTAGCTTCTCGCTGTCTCTAATCAGGCCGTAATTGAAGCCTGTGCTATAAACGGCAGGCTCCTTGGGCCGAACAAGTAAAGACAGGGGTGAGGTGGTGATAATTGGCTGGTTCTTGCAGGGAGAGGCCTGGGGGGGCTGTACCTCACAGGTCCACTAGATCTCTCCCCCCCCCCTTTCTTAAGGCTGGTTCACACATTGGCTGCAAAAGCCAGTGTGCTGGAGTGGTTAAGAGTGGTGGACTACGATCTGAGAGACCAAGGTTCAAATCCCCACTGCTGCCATGGAAGCTCGCTGGGTGACCTTGGGCCAGTCACACTCTCTCAGCCTAACCTACCTCACAAGGTTGTCGTGAGGATGAAGCGGAGAAGAGGAGAACGACGTAAGCCGCATTGGGTCCCCACTGGGGAGAAAGGCAGGATACAAACAAATAAAACAAATTATTCGGACTCCGTGAATGAGCCACAATTTGATTATCGCACGAACCAGCCCGAAAAACTCTGGCACGCCCATTCCCTCTCTCCCCTCCTTGCACTAGGAGCAGAGGTTGCAGGTGTCCAGGGTGAGAAAGTCTTAAATCTAAGGCAAAGCAAAGCTGTGTCAAAAGGACGCTGAATATAGCAAAAGCTAATATATAAGTACAGGGGAAAAAAATTACATGATGCATGTTGTTGTTGTTAAGTCGCACAGTCGAGTCCGACTCTTCGCGACCCCATGGACCACATCACGCCAGGCCCTCCTGTCTTCCGTCGTACTCTGGAGTTTGCTCAACTTCATGTTCATTGCATCGATGACACTGTCTAACCATCTCATCCTTTGCCGTCCCCTTCTTCTTTGACCTTCAGTCTCTCCCAGCATCAGGGTCTTCTCCAGTGAGGGCTCCCTTCCCATTTGGTGGCCAAAGTATTTGAGCTTCAGCTTCAGCATCTGGCCTTCCAGGGAACAGTCAGGGCTGATTTCTTATAGGCCAACTCTCGCAGCCATACAAAAATACAAATATTACATAGCACATAGGTTGCAGTCAAGTATTAAGCAATTGCAGGTAAGTCAGGTGTATAATCAATTAATAAGTCAATTAAAAAATAGCACATAAGTTGCAACAAAGCAACTGTAGATGAGTCAAACATAGGTCAGATGATTCAAGTCAGTAGAAAATGAAGGTTCCGGATAGTAATAGCTTCATTTCAAAAATCTTCTTCAGCAGGGCTTTTTTGGTAGAAAAAGCCCAGCAGGAACCCATTAGCATAATAGGCCACAACCAACAGCAGAAATGTATTAGCATATTAGGCCACACCCCTGACAGCAGAGCTCATTGGCATAGTAGGCCACTCCCCCATGTTACCAGAAGTGTGGTTATCCAGCCACACCCACCTTTTGCTTCTTATTCTGTTTAACTTGTTTGTTGTCCAAACCCAGGGCTTTTTTGTAGCAGGAACTCCTTTGCATGTTAGGCCACACACCCCTAATGTAGCCAATCCTAATGAGTTTCTGCTGTTGGGTGTGGCCTATTATGCTAATGAGTTCCTGCTGGGCGTGGCCAACTCGGAAAGTATACAAATTCTATGAATGGGCAACTAGTCACAAACTTCACAAGCTTCAGAAGGAAATAATACCAAGGATTCTTTCTTAATTCTAACAACGGCTCAAATTCTGTACACAAGTTCCAGGCATGCTAGACGTCCCACTTCCTTGTGCACTAATCTTTCCTTTGCACAAAATGGATGCTTTCTGAATAGGCCTTGGGCAATCGGAAGTGCTAGAGCAAGAGGAAGCACACTCCACAGCAGAGGGTACCTCGCAAGCATGACACTAGATCATAGAAGCCAAACCAACGTGTCATGACGTCTGAATTCACAAACCGGGATCCTAACCAGAATTTCTTCCATAAGTAGGACGTCATGACCAGTTGTCGTTAAACTGAAAATTTTCTAAATTAGGAAACACCAAGTCTCATCTGAAAGCACAAGAGGAGTGGCAAAGCACAGTTTGGTGTAGTGGTTAAGTGCGCGGACTCTAATCTGGGAGAACCGGGTTTGATTCCCCACTCCTCCACTTGCACCTGCTGGATGACCTTGGGCAAGCCATAGTTCTGTCAGAGCTCTCTCAGCCCCACCTACCTCACAGGGTGTTTGTTGTGGGGAGGGGGAGGGAAAGGTGTTTGTAAGCTGCTCTGAGACTCCGGGTGAAGGGTGGGGTATAAATCCAATCTCTTCCTCCCCTTCCTCCTCCTCCTCCTCTTCTTCTTCCATCGCGGTTTGGGATGTGTGGGAATACAGCCTTTATATAGATTGAGGGGAGTAGGCACGTTGGTCTGAAGCAGCAGAACTTTTGAGTCCAGTGGCACCTTTGCAAACTTTGTTCTACAACCTTTATATGGCAGCAAACCCAGATTTCATACCAAGGATACACTCAAAATGGGAAGAAGAAGAAGAAGAAGAAGAAGAAGAAGAAGAAGAAGAAGAAGAAGAAGAAGAAGAAGAAGAAGAAGAAGAA
>NW_015160857.1:8917-11656 GCF_001447785.1 Gekko japonicus | reverse complement strand
AGACACCCTGTGAGGTGGGTGGGGCTGAGAGAACTCTGACACAAACTGCTCTTTTTCAAGGACAGCTGTGCCAGCCAGAGCTTGCGACTGACCCAAGGTCACATCAGCAGGTGCAAGTGGAGGAGTGGAGAATCAAACCCGGTTCTCCCAGATTAGAGTCCGCACACTTAACCACTACACCAAACTGGCTCTCGGGGAACCCACAGTCAAGGCCCAGTTTGTGGAAGACCCTCCGCAGAGCGTTGCTGTCTTCAGGTAAAGATGACCTCCTTTTCTTGGATCGTAGAATCAGAATGATTTTATCACGGCTAGCTTAGCTTTCATCTATTGTGTGATAGCCCTGACCTGGATACCCATCAAGACGGGTAGCCATGTTAGTTTGTCTGTAGCAGCAGAAAAGTGTAAGAGTGCAGTAGCACCTTAAAGACTAACATAATTTGTGGTAGGGGGTGAGCTTTTGTGAGTCACTGCTCACTTCTTCAGGTATAGAATCACAGAATCATAGAGTTGGAAGGGGCTATACAGACCACCTAGTCCAGTGATGGCGAACCTTTTAGAGACCGAGTGCCCAAACTGCGACCCAAAACCCACTTATTTATCGCAAAGTGCCCACATGGCAATTTAACCTGAATACTGAGGTTTTACTTTAGAAAAAACAACTCATACATTAACTTAAGATGATCCAAACAAAGGAAGGAAAGCAATCCCAAATGGTTTCATTTACTTAAAATTATTTGGCAGAGAATTCCACACTTTAATGACGGTCTAGGTTTGGCTGGGGCGATGGCACGCGTGCCCACAGGGAGGGCTCTGAGTGCCACCTCTGGCACCCGTGCCATAGGTTCGCCACCACTGATCTAGTCCAACCCCCTGCTCAATGCAGGACCAGCCGAAAGCATCTCTGACAAATATTCGTCTACCTTCTTCTTGAAAGCTGTCAGTGAAGGGGAGCTCACCACCTCCCTAGGCAGCTGATTCCACCTTTAAATCACTCTGACCGTGAAAAAGTGTTTCCTAATGTCCAGTCGATTCCTTTCTCCATGCAATTTAAACCCGTTGCTTTGGGTCCTCTCCTCCACTGCCTACTGGAACAGCTCCTTACCCTCCTCCAAATGACAGCCTTTCAAATAGTTAGAGAGCAATCATGTCCCCCCTCAATCTCCTCTTCTCCAAACGAAACATTCCCAGGGCCCTCAAGCCTTTCCTCGTAGGGCTCAGTCTCCAGTAAAAGTCAGCTGTTAACAGCCAAAAAATTAAAATTCATCATATTTTGTTTCCTTAAAATGGCCTTGTTCACATTTAGGAAAAAGGAACAAATATTTCAGATAAAATACGCTTTTCAAAGGGGTGGCATCCCTAAACAGCACCGTTTTGCATAACGGGCTCACACAATTGTTTCTGTATAGCTTCAGCAAATTAATTCCTACACACAGAAAACTAGACATCGGGGGGAAAAGATTATCGTCTAGCCTCTTCTTCTCGCCAATATGCTACTTTTCTACATAGATAATTTCCTACACAGAGAACAGGGAGCCTCAGCTTTCCAAAGCTGATATCCTGGAAACAATTACTGGTCTCTTCGGACAGCGCTGGCTCTTTGGCTTGGAAATGGAGATGAGTACCGCACCTTAGAGTCAGATTCGACTGGTTTTCGAGCAAGGGAAACCTTTACTTTTGCCTAAGGTTCTAATGGACTCCAATCTGTTTTGTTGCAGACACGTTCTGTGCTACGAGCCTCCCCTCCCAGCATGAAATGACACAGCATTTCAGTGAAAATAAGTCTCAACCCCGGCTTCTCATGGCACAAACTTTTAAGACACGTATTGTCATATTCACACTTTACATTTCTAGGCACATAACTTAAGTAATTACCTGGCTCGGATACCCCAGCCTAGCCCGATCTCATGAGATCTCAAAAGCTAAGCAGGGATGGATAACCTAACCTCAATTCTGAGAGGACACAACAAAGATACGTGGGCAAGATTTTATAAATGGGACAGAAGACTACTGCTCAAATATTCTACGGAGTACCAATCTGGATTGAAGCCTTAAAAGGGGACTTGGAAAGAATTCAGTCCAGATTTTTGCGGAAAATTCTTGGACTTCCCTCGTATGTTCCTTATGCAGCTTTATGCTTAGAAACTAATCAAAGGCTTCTATCGACCGGCATATGGCTGATAACAACTCAGTTTTGGCTTAATCTTCATTTCTATGCTAAAGCTAAAAGTATTATTAAAAGTAAAGGTCTCCCTTGCTCGAAAGCCAGTCGAATCCGACTCTAGGGTTGCGGTGCTCATCTCCGTTTCAAAGCCGAAGAGCCAGCGCTGTTCGAAGACGTTTCCGTGGTCATGTGGCCGGCATGACTAAATGCCGAGGCGCACGGAATGCTGTTACCTTCCCACCGAAGTGGTACGTGTCTCTCTCCATGGCTTAGATATGTAGAGGAGAAACTCTCTACAATGGGAATATCCCCGGATTATTTAGCCCCCTTTTCAGATAAACAAGCCTATGCTATTATTAAACAATGATTTGTCGACATTGAAAGGCAAGAATTTAGGGAATGTGCAGCCAGCAGATGCTCCCCAAGTAGGCTGGGGACTTTTGACACGGGCTCTACTGCGAAATATCTGTTAAGTTTAACAGCCCCACATCATCGCAGAGCATGCGTGCTTGCATGCTTTAATGCTCTGCCATCAGAGGTGCTTTTAGGGAGGTACCGCCAGATACCATATGTAGACA
>NW_015160857.1:0-8563 GCF_001447785.1 Gekko japonicus | reverse complement strand
TAGCTGACTATGTTCAAAGGAATATTAGCAATTTAAGATTAACATTTATACAAGCTATTGTGATGATCTCCTATTCTTGGGGTTTTAGTTAGTTGTGGTTTTCTTTCCTTTCTCCCTAGATGTAGTTACCCCTTCCCAATTTTTCATTGTAGTTTGTAGTCTATTAAAAATGCAATAAAAAATCCTCTCCAGGGGGCCAAAGAAGAAGAAAAAGAAATTATAACCAAAATAATGGATACAGGAGAGATGGATAATTTAACCTCAATTCTAAGAGGACATAACAAGGAAGTATTTGAAGATACATGGGCAAGATTTTATAAATGGACAGAAGAGTACAAGACATACAACTTTCAGTCATCTAACTGAAATAAAAGGAAATAGAACCTGTATCTTTTATTATGAGCAAAAAGTACATCAGTAAATTATAAGGTGAAAAAACACCAAGGAATATATTGGGATATTGTATGAGGTCAATAACTAGATCAAAGGATGTAACGAGAATTCCCTATATCTGTATTTTTATATGTTTTTGTTTGTTATATAAAAACAAAAATGCTTTAAAAAAAATATTTGGTAGGGGAGACCACCAAGGAATACTAGGCTTGTGATGCGAAGGCAGGCAGTGCCAAAACACCTCTGAACATCTCTTGCCTTGAAAACTCTACAGCAGGGGTGTCAAACATGCAGCCCAGGGGCTGGATCAGGCCCACAGAGGGCTTCTGTCAGACCTGCAGTGGAACTGGCTGGCTTCTGCTTCTTCTTCCAGTTCTGCTGCTGCTGCGTCATCGTAGGTCTGCAGCTTACAGATACACACCTGAACAGCATACTCAAGATTGCGACCGCACACATTTTGATGCAATAATTCAGAGCAAGGGGTGTCAGTTATCAGACACTGTTCAATAAACAAAATATTGCAAGAGTGCTAATGTTTTAAGCATGTTTTTGTTTTAAGTTAAAAAAAAACCTTTGTATTTGTATCCTTTATAAAGTTTATATCTCCATTACCTGGCATTACATATTATGACACACATGGCCTGGCCCAACAAGGTCTCATTTATGTCAGATCCAGCCCTCATAACAAATGAGTTCGACACCCCTGGCCTACAGAGTCACCACAATTCAGCTGTGACTTGACAGTAAAAAAAACTCCAAAGCCCTTAAATAATGCCACAGCATATACTTACTGTTAACAAACGTTACAGACCTCTTGTTCTGTTGCATGCCTATCTTTTCTGCTTGTTTCAGGCATTACTAATAAATTGTATTTACTTTACAGCTGACGGTCAAGAGGGACTATCTGCCACCGGTCAAGGTGTCACAAACACTTTTAAAATGCGTACAGCGTTCTTAATCCACCAAGCGCCTTGTAAACATTGTCTGTTCTCCCAAGAGGTCTGTGAGGCAAGACACTATTGTTCTCCATTGTGAAGAAACAGGCTGCTCAAATTGACCTGGAGAGTCCACGGCAAAAGTAACTAACGGACCTTCTGGAAGCAAAACTATCTTCAGGTGGGCCAACAGCCATCACCTTATGTCGGTCTTGGTTACTGCAACACTGCAAGGCTTACAAAAAGATCAAAACACAATACAAACAAATTGGATTTCCCTGACTAAAGGAAGGGTGTGGGTTTTTTTTTTTTAGGAAAAACTCATTTAATCCCATCTAAGAGATACTCATGGATCACTGCCTTGTCATGGCAAGGGGGCTTGCGTGGTTCGATGAGGCTGTGGGCTATGCCGTGGGGGGCCACCCAGGACGGACAGGCCACAGCAGAGAACTCAGACCAAATGTGATCCACTGGAGAAGGAAATGGCAACCCACTCCAGTATCTTTGCCAAGAAAACCCCATGGACAGTAACAAAAGGCTAAAAGATATGACGCCGGAAGATGAGCCCAATATGCTACTAGGGAAGAGCAGAGGGCAAGTACAAGTAACCCCAGAAAGAGTGAAGCGGCTGGGCTAAAGCTGAAAGGACGCTCAGTTGTGGATGTGTCTGACGGCGAAAGGAAAGTCCGATGCTGTAGAGAACAATACTGCATAGGAACTTGGAATGTAAGATCTATGAATCAAGGTAAGCTTGACATGGTCAAAAATGGGATGGCAAGAATGAACATCGACATCTTGGGAATCAGTGAACTAAAGTGGACAGGAATGGGCGAATTTAACTCAGAAGACCATAATATCTACTACTGTGGCCAGGAATCCCGTAGAAAAGATGGTGTGGCCTTTATAGTCAACAAGAGAGTGAGAAACATGAAGACGAATGATGAAAACAGGGTTGTGCTTACCTGTAACTTTTGTTCATCGATGTCTTCCGTGTGGGCACACATTCCCTCCCTCCTAGCCTGCTGTGAGCTCTCCTTGTCTATTGGTTCTTATTTATTTATTTATTCATTTTATTTATTATTTATTAATTTAATTTATACCCCGCCCCGGCTCAGGGTGGCTTACATAATTGGTCTATAATGACCATTAATTCACATAAAACAATTTAAAAATTTCAAATACAGTAAAACATAAATTCATAAACTGCTAGTGCTGATACATTAAGTACATAAGATGGCATGCTGGAAATACCATACAACCAAACAGTTTGCCACTCAATGGTCTTTCTGAGCACAGTGGTGGAGGCCAGATGTTAAAACTATGGGCCAGCTCTTGGTAGTAGTAGGGGCGGCTCCTAGTTGAAAGCCTGGTGGAAGAGCTCCATCTTGCAGGCCCTGAGGAACTGCACAAGATCCTGCAGGGCCCTGATCTCCTCCAGGAGTTTGTTCCACCAGTACGGAGCCACCACCGAGAAAGCCCTGGCCCTAGTGGTGGCGAGCCTGGCATCCTTGGGGCCCGGAATGGTCAGTCGGTTCTAGGACCCCAACCTCAGTGCTCTCTGGGGTATATATGGGGAAAGGCGGTCCCTCAGGTATGTCAGACCCTGGCCATATAGGGCTTTAAAGGTAAGCACCAGCACCTTGAAGTGAATTTGGTATGCTATTGGCAGCAGTGCAGCGCCTTCAGCACAGACTGGATGTGCTCCCATCTGGGAAGGCCCATCAAAAGCCTGCCACCTGGGCCTCCATTCTTAAGGAGGAATCCAGGAGCACTCCCAAACTCCTAACCTCCGGCGCTGGCACCAGTGGTGCCCTGCCGAAGATCGGGAGTAGGGTCCCTCCTCCCAAACCGCTCCGACTCATGCACAGGACCTCTGTCTTCGTCGGATTCAGCTTTAGCCGGCTCAGCCTAAGCCAACCAGCCACGGCTTGTAGTGCCCGGTCCAGGTCTTCCAGTCTGGAGTCTGACCGGCCGCCCAACATCAGATAGAGCTGAGTGACATTGGTGTACTGATGGCACCCCAGCCCATACCTCTGGGCAATCTAGGCAAGGGGGTGCATATAGATGTTGAACAGCATCGGGGACAGCACTGCTCCTTGGGGCACTCTGCACTCCAGTGGACTGCTGTTCCCCTAGTGCCACCCTTTGTCCCCGACCTTGGAGAAAGGAAGCAAGCCATTGCAGGGCAAGCCCCTGAATCCCCATGTCAGCGAGGTGGTGAAGCAGTAACTGATGGTCGACCATGTCAAACACAGCCAACAGGTCCAACAACAGCAGCACTGCTGAGCCGCCCCGCTCCAGATGCCTCCGGAGGTCGTCAGTAAGAGCGACCAGTGCTGTCTCCATCCTGTGACCTGGGTGGAAGCCAGCCTGGAAGGGATCTAGCATGGAAGCATCATCCATGAAGCTCTGTAACTGTAACGCCACCACACTTTTGATTAACTTGCCCAAATAGGGCAATTTGGGGACCAGCTGATAGTTCGCCAATTCGGCTGGGTCCAGAGATGTTTTTTAAAGAGAGAGCGAACCATCGCTTCCTTGAGCGCCACCGGGAACAGCCCCTCCAAGAGGGACTTGTTGATAATTTCCCTTAGGGTGCCTCAAAACCCTTCATGGCCAGCTTTAATAAGCCAGGAAGGGCATGGATCAAGGCTGCATGTGGTTGGACGAACAGTCAAGAGCAATCTGTCAACTTCCTCCAGGCTGAGCGGGTTGAAATGATCCAAAACCAAATCGAAGACACGCTTGGGGCCTCGAGCTCGCTTACTGTTTCAACTGTGGCGGGTAGGTCGCAGCGGAGCGACAGGACTGTATCCGCGAAATAGCTCGCAAAGGCCTCACAGCCAATATCCAATTTCCTAAAGTTTGGCCTGCCCTATGGCAGAGCTGTTATAGACCGAATCGTTCTAAACAATTGGGCTGGGCATGAGCTCGCAGATGCAATCGTAGCCGCAAAGTACTCTCTCTTCACAGCTTTGACTGCCATCTCATAGGATCTCATAAACGTCCTATAGGATGCTCTTGTAGCTTCATCGCGAGCGCGGTGCCACCGTCTCTCTAGCCGGTCTTAGCTCTTGCTTCATAAGCTGCAACTCCTGGTTGAACCAGGGAGAAAGCCTAGGGTGAGAGTGCAGAAGGCTCTGGGGAGCGATCTCGTCAATGGCTGTGGAGAGTCGGCTGTGTCAGTCCTCCACAAGCTCATCCAATGAGCCGCCAGGGGGCATCCGATCCCGTAGAGCCATCCGAAGCTGCATTGGGTCCATCTGGCTCTATGGGCGAGCTGAAATATGCTCGCCGCCTAAACAGGGACAGGGCAGCACATTCAGCTTATACTGCTCACAGCAGCTTGGTGGGAACTGAGGGAATGGGAGCGGTCCACCCTAGGTCACGTGAGGGTTTTGACGGGAAATTCCACACATGCTCAGATCGCCTAGGACAGAGTGCCCAGTTATAGACTTTTATCTAGAAAATCAGTCCCCTCAGCTGGCCTGTGTAATCACAGTCCCAATGTGTGTCTGCACAGAAAACATCCATGAACAACAGTTACAGGTAAGTGCAACCCTGTTTTCTCACACTTGGCCCTACCTACCTCACAGGATGCCTGTTGTGGGGAAAGAAGGGAAGGAGATTGTAAGATGCTCTGAGACTCTTAAGTGATGAGGTAAAAATCCAACTCTCCTTCTCCTTCTCCTCCTCCTTGTTTTTTTTAATGTGCAGGGTTATAGAGTCTGCAGAAAAAGACACTGTGAGAGAACAGGGAGCTGAATACAAATTCATTGCCAAGCTCACAAATTCCCGTCGACTTCTAGCTGCTGTGTATGAGGACCTGTGAATGAATTGCATTACAATTTACCACTTGGCTTAAAGTATACCTCTGAGCTGTGGTTAACGGAAATTCACTACAGGTAAGTAAGAATCGATCAGGAGGTAACTGTAGCCTACTTCTAGCACCCCGTCGGGAAAAATGGCAACTACTGTCTTAGAATAACAACCAATCTACATGTTCAGAAGTGGAATATTATACAGCTCTCTGTGGACAAGACTGCAAGTGGGGAACTACTATTTCGAATGCATGAAACTGCATTCAGCGCATGTTAATCCAAGTCCAAAACGTCTTGCGCAGAGAAATCCCGCACAACTTGGAGAAGGCCAGAGTATTCCCTGTTTTCCTGACATGCTAGATTTCTATGAGCAAGGAGTTTTTGATGGGAAGCAGTGTGCAGTGGTTTGATCTCCACTACACCTGAAGTGGCATAATGCCCACAAGGCTGGACCATGTCCCTTGGCTGAAATGTTATTTTATTCATTTATACCCCACCTTTCTCCCCAATGAAGACCCAAGGCAGGTCACATCATTCTCCTCTCCTCCATTGTACCTTCACCACAATCCTGTGAGGTAGGTTAAGCTGAGAGAGTGTGACTGGACCAAGGTCATCCAGTGAATTTCCATGGCACGAGTCAGGATTCAAACCTGGGTCTCCCAGATACTAGTTCAACACTCTTAACCACGGCATCACACTGGCTAAACCCCCAACAGGCATGTATTTGTGGCTCTGCCTCTCCTGGCCATCAGAGCAGGGTTTCCTTTCCTACTGCAACCCTCGTAATTAGTCTCTGACACATTAAAGTTTTATGAAAAAAATATTTAAATTAACAACCAGAAAAGAGTATGAGATTCGGGAGAGGAGGGAAGGAACCAGTTGACTGAGACATGGTGACCCCTATCTCAGTGATGGCGAACCTTTTAGAGACCGAGTGCCCAAACTGCGACCCAAAACCCACTTATTTATCGCAAAGTGCCAACACGGCAATTTAACCTGAATACTGAGGTTTTACTTTAGAGAAAAAACAACTCATACATTAACTTAAGATGATCCAAACAAAGTAAGGAAAGCAATCCCAAATGCTTTCATTTACTTAAAATTATTTGGCAGAGAATTCGACACTTTAATGATGGTCTGGGGGCCTGGCTGGGGCGATGGCACGCGTGCCCACAGAGAGGGCTCTGAGTGCCACCTCTGGCACCCGTGCCATAGGTTTGCCACCACTGGGCTAGGCCAAAGTCAGTGCTGGTCCCTGCTTGGATGGGAGATCACCAAGGAAGACTGGGGTTGCTATGCAGAGGCAGGCAATGGCAAACCATCTCTGAACCGTCTCTTGCCTTGAAAGCCCCTAGGGTCACTCACCAGAAGTCAGCTGCAGCTTGACAGCAACCCCCCCACATATTTATGGGGAAACTTATATACTATTAGCGGCAGATAGTCCTGCCATGGGGTTTTGAGCAGCTTAGAGGAAAAAAGAGAAACGGGAGGCTTGACCCCTTGTGCATTTGCAATCTGGACTCCTGAAATCGGCATGAAAATGACACCATTTTTTTTTTTTGTTGCCTTTCTGA
The DNA here is from genome assembly GCF_001447785.1 of Gekko japonicus. Taxonomy (NCBI): domain Eukaryota; kingdom Metazoa; phylum Chordata; class Lepidosauria; order Squamata; family Gekkonidae; genus Gekko; species Gekko japonicus. The sequence goes on along the minus strand of NW_015160857.1, from coordinate 1,840 downwards.
TACCTTAACGTGCAAATCTATTTCAGACAAGAATGTGTAGTTATTAATGGAAACCTAAAAATGTATTTAAGCAGATCTGCAACTTGATTCCCCCCCCCCCATTTAATCTTCTATTTTATAACTTTCCTCCTTACCAACATAGTATTTGTAGAAGCAAAATGAACTGGGGCTCAAGTGCTCAGTGCACATGCAGAGCTCTACTGACCAATTTCGTTTTTTGCCAACGACAAACCTACTCCTTTAAGCCATAAGAGCAAACCCTCACTATGCAATCATTTTCTGAGGTACAGGGTTGGACTTTGGGGGTGTGTGTGGAATCCATGCTAAAAATGCTAATTGCTCCATATCCTCTGAGAATAAGGGTATGTATCGTAGCTGACCCTCCTTGATTGTAAATGTTTTCCAGAAGCATGCTGGACACAGGGAGGGCCTGCACAGCTACACAGACACCGGGTTTTTGACCTCCCTCGTACCCATAAGCCACTCTGGTGTGCTTCTGGCCTCACTTAACAGAGGGAAACCTAGGCTGCCATTCAGGCTTGTAGTACGGGGCACTTGTAGCAGGGATAGTAATGGTGAGGTATTCACCCGTTTGCCAAATGGTATTAGAATAAGGAAGACCCAACAGGACACGGAGGTCATTAATTCATAGGGTCGCCATAAATTGGAAGCAACTTTGACACACACTTTAGAATGAGAGGAAACTAGACAGAATTTCCAATTCCCTTGATAAAGGGAGTGGGCGCAAATATTTTATTTGGCCTAAAGCCAATGTTTCCATACCTACCAGTCCCGCGAGGAACTTGAGGCCTGCAAGAGAATCTAATTCCGAACCTCACTGTGTTATCTAATAAGGCACTGAGCAGAATTCTGCTTAGACGATCAATGCAGGACCAAAGAAAACGGAGCGAGATTAGTTCTTGAGTTGGTTAATAGCTTGCATCATGGGTGTATTTCCTATAAGCAAGCACGCCCCTTTCCAACATAAAAGAGCGCAGCAGGCAGCAGCACCTTAAAGACTAACAAAATGTGTCACAAGACTGTGTTGGTCTGAAGCAGAACAAAGTTTTGAGTCAGGGCATGAGCTTTTGTGAGGCACCACTCACTCCTTTTAAGGTGTTACTGGGCTATTGCTCTTTTCTACTACAGACTAACACGGCTGCGGTGGCTCGAAGTGGTTAAGATGCTGAATTGCAGGCTGTGAAGGTCAGCAGTTCGAGACCCGGATGGAGTGAGCTCCCATCTCTAGTTCCAGCTCCTGCCAACCTAGCAGTTTGAAAAGCAAGAAATTGCCAGCCACATGACCACGGAAACGTCTTCGGACAGCGCTGGCTCTTTGGCTTGGAAAGGGAGATGAGCACTGCAACCCTAGTCGGATTCAACTGGCTTTCGAGCAAGGGAACCTTTACCTTACCTAACACGGCTACCCCCATCTTGATTTATCCCCTTTTCAACAGAAATAGTGCACCAAGTTGTTACTCAGAACACTTTACAGTAGTTACTAGGGTACTATGGTACTCTTTTCCACAAGGGCACCTCACCCAGTGACTGCTATTGTACTGTTCTGGTTCAAAACAGTAGTAAGGGTTAACCCGGCTCAAACAGCAGCTGAGGTTTGCTATGTGGAACAACAATACTGGGTTAGAGTCAGCTGTTTTACAGTTTATTATTTTACTTTTATCCTGCCTGGCATGTAGCGCATGTAGTGGACCCTGAAGCGCATGTTCTCTGGCTAAACATGCTATGCCTTGCCTGCTGTTTTGTAGGAAGCCAGAGATCAGTTTGTGCCACTGGAGCAACAGATGAAGGCTGCAGGTTAAGAAAAACCACAAAATCAATC
>NW_015160856.1:826669-860260 GCF_001447785.1 Gekko japonicus | reverse complement strand
TTTATTTATTTATTTAGATTTCTTAACCAACCTTCACTGCTTGTGTGGGGCTCAGGGCGGTTTGCAGCAGTTAATTCAATACATTATAAAATCAACTAAAACCATTAAAATGTCAGTATTAAAACATTCAAAAACATCTAAACATTAAGAAACATTTTAAAACAAGATTGCAGTGCTAGCATTCAGTCATGGGGGTGAGGGGGTTGCCAAGCAGATGAAAGGAACCGTTGCTGGTCTCAACCAAAGGCCTGGTGGAACATCTCTGCCTTACATGCCCTGCAAAACTTTAATAAGTCGGGCAGGGCATGGATGTCAATCGGCAGAGAATTCCACCAGGCTGGGGCCAGGGCGGAAAAGGCCAGCTGGACAATGCTCCCTCTAAGCTGTGGAGTCTTGTGAGGAAAAAATCTACTTTGTGAGCTACTGGCATTAAAGTTGTGAGCGAGCAATTTGGCTGCTGTGTAAATTAGTTTGCTCTGGAGCCATCATTCCTGAGCTAAAACAAAAATCTGTGAGCTGGAGGCTAAAAAACTCAGCTTAGAGGGAACACTGCATCTGGATATCTTTGGGGCTGGGGACCACCAGAAGATTCTTGTCTGCAGATCTTAATGCCCTTTGGTGGACATATCGGGAGAGGCAGTCCCGAAGGTACATAGGTCCCTGACCATTTAGGGCTTTGAAAGTAAGCACCTTAAAGGTGGTGTCCTTGTGTAGGCACCAAATACGATAAAAAACATATAGTGAGGATTACTAACTTATGTTTCCGGAGTAAAATCTAGGGATGTGCAAAAAAAAAAAATTCAACCCATTCTGATTCAGCCGAATTGAGCTGAATGTGATTCGGCCAGCCGAATGACCCCTGAATGCCACTTTAGGCAATGTAAGCCAATTGGGATGGCATTCGGCTGGCCGAATCACATTCGGCTCAGTTATACCCTATGGACCCCATAGGGTATAATAATACCACCCTTAAAGGGGGGGTTTCCTATCACTGAAGGGAAGGCAAATTGCCTTCCCTTCAATAAAGGGAGTGTGCCGCCTCTGCAGCGTGACTCGAGTTTTAAAGTTTAAATCGCCCCCACTCACGCCACAGAGGTGGCACACTCCCTTTGTTGAAGGGAAAACAATTTGCCTTCCCTTCAGTAAAGGGAGCCCGCTGCCCCCCAAGCTAGCCTCTCCTGCCTTCCCTGGCTTGCCCGCTGAAGCTGGCGAGCCGTGGAAGGCCTGGAGTGATGCAGGCAAGCCAGGAAAGGCCTGGGAGGGTGTGGGGAGGCATTTAAATGCCTCCCCATGCCTTCCCTGGCCCGCCTCCCGAAGTGGACGAGCCAGGGAAGGCTTGCAGCAGCCCCCCCCCCCGCCTTCCCTGACCTGCCTGCCAAGGTAGGCGAGTCGGGGAAGGCCCTGGAAGGAGTGGGGAGGCATTTAAATGCCTCCCCCTGCCTTCCCCTCACCCAGCAAAGGGATTCCCCAAATGGATGCCAAATATACGGCATGCATTCAATGAATCCCTGTTCAGGTAGCTGAATCAGATTAGAGAATCCGATTCGGCTTTCAGCGGGCCGAATAATGCTGAATAGGCATTATTCATTTTCCCCCCGGTTCATCCAAACCAAATGCACATCCCTAGTCAAATCCTGCCTTAGGGCAGCCTCATCCTATCAGTGTGATCCTAAGCAGTGCAAGTTTAGAGAACTCAGTGGTCTCTTCCGGTCATGGGCTCATGCTCCCCGATGGTTTCACTTTTGCATGTTTGTCTCTCTCCACTTTTTTCCATGCCATTTTTATGGATTGTTTACTTTTATCAAAACTTGCTAAAGTCTCTGAAATTCGCCCAACGCCTATCCGCACTCTGGTAAGGTTCTTAAAACAGATTTCAACACTTTTAATTCCATCCCCCCCCCTTGCTAAATTGCTTTTTAGTTCTTGTGTATGGGAGGACCCCCTCCCCTGCTTGCTTTTCTCACCATTCTTGGGGGGGGCGCTTTCTTTTTAAGTTGACGGTATTCCGCTTTCACTCGACTCATTGTTCGTTGTTGGTCATAAGACCTCACTAAAAATGTGCTTTAAACGCTCAATCTCCGACGCTTGTCCTGGTCAGCAGCTCTAGTTCCATTCGGACGCATAGCGGCAGGACCGTCGGGGCAGAAGAGCACCTCAATTCCCCAGCATCGCGCTGGCAAAGAGGCCACCCTTCAAAAGCCCCATGGATAAGAGCCTTTCGCAAAGGCTCAAGGGGGGGTGGTGAACAATCACCCCCCTCCTAACCGCTAGCGCACAGATCGCACCCCCGGGAGTTCCGGGAGGTGCGTCTGCCAGCGTGTCGCCATAAACCGGAAGTCACTTTCCTCCCTTTATTAAACAGGCAGGAACAGAATAGAAGAGTAAGTCCTGACATTCAATACCAAAACCTCGCAGGAAGATGGAGCATTTGTCACTTAAATACTTTGCCCAAACAACTGCTTAACATTAAAACTTCCCTTTTATGCATTCAAACTTTTTTCGCGCTCTAAAACACATGCTCAGTTCCTTAGCTACTTGGAGCTCTTTTTTGTTTAAACATAAGATCCCTTTTAATGAAACTTGTTAGGCAAAGAATGTTTCCGTGTCCTGAAGTAATTGGGTACAGAAACTACACTAAAGTGCTTTTAAAGAAAAACGGGGGACAGAATGTGTGCATCGAGATACTGCATCTTCTCTGTTGCATCTCCTGGTCCAAAGTAATGTTTCTTCCATTTCTTCTCTTCACCCAGGAATGACTTGCCAGGCACGGAGTTCCTACATGGACACAGAAGTACTTTGGGGACATCGTTTCACCCCCGTGCTAACCCTGGAGAAGGACTTTTACGAAGTCGACTACAACAGCTTCCACAACACCTACGAAACCAACACTCCTGTGTGCTGTGCCAAAGAACTGGCCGAATCTTTACGGGAAGGACGTCTGCTCAGCCACCTCTCCAGTGTCAACCTTCTGAGCGGAGGGGAGACAAAGAAGGCCAAAGAGGAAGATGGAGAAGATCAGGAAGAAGAGAAAGAGGAGAATAAAGAAGAAGACCAAGAGCTGGCTGAGTTGAATGGAGCCAACGGGACAGCGGGAGAAGTGAAAGACAGGGTGTCTGTATAACACAAGAAGCTAGCCAACCTATAGACAATTCAAGTGCACCAAACATGCAGGAGGCTCAAGGGAGAGGGGGAAACCAGAGGTTTAGAAGAAGATGCTTTTGTTGCCAACTGATTACTGAACACAAAGAGGTCTTTCCCGTTATCTGGGCTTCTTTCCGGCTGACTGCAAAATAGGGGTAAACTACAGGGACTTCACTCACCGTTTTGAGATCCATGGACAAAAAAAGAAAAAAGCGCTCAATGATGAATGTTGATGTTTCACTGCTGGTTTCTCTGAACACTTCTCTTCAGGTGGTGGGAGGGTGTGTATTGTAAAAGGAATGTAGCTATAGAATTTGCCCGTGCTTAACACGATGGTACATTCTGAACACTGTCGTTGCTGAATTACAAGAGAGAAGGGGAGGGAGATGGGATGGGATGGAACTGAGAACCTTCTGTACCCAGCCAAGCATGTTTTGAACTTCCTGTGGGCCAGAACACTGGGTGGTGTTTTGCCTTGTGGATTGTATCCAGTGTGACTGCAATCCAGAGGCACTGGAAATACCCTGGCATTGGCAGATTGGATCTCAGTGCTGGAGATCAAGGGGATGTTTCAGATTCTCTGTTATTTTACAGCTTCTATAACAGAGCCCGATAAGGTTCCATCTTCAGCTGGGTGAGGAATCGCTCCCAAATGGATGGGTTTGATCTTATCTAAGACCTTTTTCATGCATTACGCTGCAGCCAACTCATGTCTGCTAGTGAGTATACATTCAGCAGGGAGCTACACCCCAAGAAATCTGGATTTTGATATTAAAGCTATTAGGTACAATTCTCCTCCTCCCTGTTTATATAGTGCATTGAAAACATGGTAAAAGAACTTTTTATTGCATTGATCAACAACAGCTGTGTGAGATACATCATTCTTCTTGCCATTTTACAGGTGGGGAAATGAGGCAGGGGGAGGCATTATGTAAGGCTAGGGAATAAACAATAGTGACTGACCAGGAATTTGAACATGGCTGTCCATTGGCCAACTCTTTCACACGATCCACAGACTCACTAAGCTAGGGTATACATTTATTTATGACATCTCCCAAACTCACACGTATCTCAGCATTCACAGTATTGTTAAAGAACCAAAAAGGCATTCAGTCTCTAAACTCCATGTCATCCAAAGCACAAAGGCATTCACAGTGCAATCTTATGCAGAGTTACAGCCTTCTAAGCCTGGGGTCCCCAACGTGGTGCCTGTGGGCGCCATGGTAACCATTGACATCTTTCCTGGGACCCACCATGTGTTTTTAGAAAGTGGGTGGGGCTCTTACCCAGTAGAGCTTCTCATTGGCCACTGGCAATCCAGTTGGCCATACAGATTAAAACAACACTGTTCCCGTGGCAGCTGCCACCACAGAGTCAGTTTTATTATCTCTCGCTTCTCTTCCCCCCCCTCCCATATTTTTCAAATTTGTCTGCTCCTTTTCTCCTTTGCATTTGGGCTTCCTCTGTGTGGGTGGCGTTGCCTCTCACAACATCTGATTTAATGGTTCTGCCCACCACCCATGTCAGAATTCCAAAGGTGTCCACAGGGTCAAAACGGTTGGGGGACCCCTGCCCAAGCCCACTCAGTTCAAAAAGCTTAGAAGGGTATAACTCTACATAGGATGGTGCTGTAAGACATCTAATGCCACATTGTTAGTACTACAGTTTGGCTTCTTCCATGTGCAAACTGAACATTTTCATGCAACTTACTGTTCCCTTGGAGTAACTGTTTCCCATTAAAGTCAACACGTTCTTCCAGCATTTTTTGATCAATTGGTTATAAACGGCATACAATATAAAGGAAACAATGAACTGGGAACACCGAGAATCAACATGGAGAGAATGCTGGGGCTCATGACAGCATAAACGACCAAAAAGAATTGGAAAAGGGTGTATTCAATCATGTCTAAGGATAGGGTTGCCAACTCTGGGTTTGGAAACCCCTGGAGATTTGGGGGTGGCAGAGTATAATGTCATAGGTATCCACCATCAAGCAGCGATTTTGTCCAGGGGAAATGATCTCTGTAGTTTGGAGGTAGGGTTGCCAACCTCCAGGTTACAACTAATCTCCATAGGACAGACATCAGTTCCCCTGGACAAAATGGCTGCTTTACAGGACTCTATGGCATTATGTCCTGCTGAGGTCCCTTTCCCTCCCCAAACATTGTCCCCCAGGCTCCACCTCCAGTCTCCAGGAATTTCTCAATCAAGAGTTGGCAACCCTATCTGGAGATCAATTGGAATTCCAGGAGAACTTCAGCTCCCACCAGGTCGGTAACCCTATGTACAGATCATACAGAATTCAAAATTGTCCCCTCACTTAGTCCAGGGGTCCCCGATCTTCTTGAGCCTGTGAGTACTTGTAGAATCCCAAGGATGTGGTGCAAGTGCCTCCACAAAATGGCTGCCAATGCAGGCAATCACAAAATGGCTGCCACAGGGGCCAGGGCCAAGCACAAAATGTTAGAGATTGTAAGCCAAGGGCCCTCCTGTGATGAAGCAGTTGTTTCTGAATGGATGTTCTCTGCAAATACAAAGGTGATGCCTCTTGGATTCTTTTGAAGTGCTTCCTGCTCCACTGAGGTAGAAGAAATCCAGGATTTGCTGTTTGCTTTGGGAAAGAAATTCTTTGTAAGCAAGCTGGTGCCAGCAAACCTATTGGTGGACACTTTGGTGCTTCCAGGTGCCATACTGGAAATCATTGACCTAGTTCTGTATCTAGAACCTGGTGACATCTGTATCTAGAACCTGGTGGCAGTTTACCTGATGGGGTAGAGGAACTCCTACCCCCTTTTGCCTTCCCTCTCTCCAGCAAGTGGTAGTAGGCAGGACTTTTTGTCTTTTCTTAAAAAAAAAAGAGGTACCAGAACTCTCAAGAGGGAAATGAAGTTTTCAATCTATATATTGAAAACCCATGAACTTTTAAACATTTCAAAAAGATTTTTGTCAAATAGGTTCTGGAACTCTGTTCTGGTATGTTCCCCCAGAAAAAAAGCCCTGGTAGTAGGGAATGAGGGGGCCAGAATGGTGTCCCACAGCATCATTATATTATTTTCAGCCATATAACTGGAAGTGATGTCACTGTGTTGCGGGACACTCTAGGATTCACCAGCAACCCTATGGTTTTACCATAGAATTTTGAGTGAATCCTAGAGCATCCCAAGACACAGTGACATCACTTCTGGTTATGTGTCTATAAATGATGTCATGATTTCACAGGGTGCAATTCTGGTGAACCCCTACTCCCCCAGTCTCCTGGGGAGACCACCCTGTGACACAGGCACCCCAATCTCTTTTCACCTGATCACACTGTGTATTTTTTCAACTATTGCTTTTGAAAAAATGCCACTATATTTTAGCAACATTTCATTGCAGGCATGCTTCATTAAGAAATCTACCTCACACCAATCCAACTAGTTCAATAGTGACTTGCCAGAAAACTCTTACCATAAATATTTTTGCTGTCTATTTTTGCCCTGCAAACTGCTGCCAAGCTTGTTGTCGCTTTGTCAGTGAGGAAGAAGAATCAACTATTTGTTTGCCTAGACTCAGCTAATTTGCTCACACTCCCCCTCCCTTTCTCTCACCTTCTGTTCCCACCTTGTCACGCTGTCAGCAGCCTTCCTAGGTCTAACTCTGCCAACCTACAAGGAAACACAACTGGGGCTGCGGTCACACGGAGCATTTGCCGCGCTGACGATAAGGATTGTAGGCGGATTTTCCGTGCGCGATCACACCGCAACATCTGGGAAGCGTAGAGCTCCCGTGGCTAACCTGAGGCTTCCTGCCGAAGATGCGGAGTAAAAAACTAGTACCTCTGAGGTACTAGTTTCCAGAAACCGCGGGTCAAGGGCGGGCGTCTGATCACGTTTCCGGTGGACGTACGTGGCATCTGCCGCCCGACGCTGTTTGTCGCACACAAGGGGGGTTTTTTGTCTCCCAAGTCTCTGCAGGTTGCGCAACAGCGCCCAACAGCGCATGCGCACAAAGACCGATTGCTAGTGCAATCGCGCCGCGCGGCTTCTGTGCCACACTGCAGGATACCAGTCTGGTTGGCATCTCCCCCCTAACCACGGGACCTCGACCGGGACGTGTGCTTGGGCAGACAGGCGTTAGTTTCCTCCGGGGCAATTAGCCATGCCTCCCCCTGTGATATCCGGCCTGTGTGACCAGAGCCAGAATCTGACTACCTTTTTTTCCCCTTCATGGAGGAAGACCTATGAAGAGGGGAATTTGACAAACAGTGACATTGCCAAACAAAGCTTGAGTAGAGTAGAGTTTTGAAGAGGGGGCCTGTAAATGTATTCACAGTGTTTCATAGACTTTTATACTCCTTATAGCAGCCTATAAGGTAGGACTTGTAGTATGATCTCCATATTACAGACACCGCTAACCCCCAAGTCTCTGCAGGTTGCGCAACAGCGCCCAACAGCGCATGCGCACAAAGAGCGATTGCTAGTGCAATCACGCCGCACGGCTTCTGTGCCACACTGCAGGATACCAGTCTGGTCGGCATCTCCCCCCTAACCACGGGACCTCGACCAGGACGTGTGCTCGGGCAGACAGGCCTTAGTTTCCTCCGGGGCAATTAGCCACGCCTCCCCCTGTGATATCCGGCCCGTGTGACCAGAGCCAGAGTCTGACTACCTTTTTTTCCCCTTCATGGAGGAAGACCTATGGAGAGGGGAATTTGACAAACAGTGACATTGCCAAACAAAGCTTGAGTAGAGTAGAGTTTTGAAGAGGGGGCCTGTAAATGTATTCACAGTGCTTCATAGACTTTTATACTCCTTATAGCAGCCCTATAAGGTAGGACCTGTAGTATGATGTCCAAATTACAGACACAGCTAAAGGCTGGATGATGATGATGATGATGATGAAGAAGAAGAGGAAGAGGAGTTGGTTTTTATACCCTGCTTTTCTCTATCCTAAGGAGACTCAAAGTGGCTTACGATCACCTTCCCTTCCCCTCCTCGCAACATATGTTCAGAATTACAGTTGCCAGTCCTGCAGATAATTTTTAAAAAATAGTATGCAGTATATGAGTGGAGACATTCCTTGGAAATTGATGGTTGTATGAATGGAAATGTCCTAACTGGAGAAATTCCATTATGTTGCTTCTGCTTTAAAAGAACACCTGAACTGCTGCTGGAATTTGAGCACAAAGGTGAGAAGAAGAAGAGATTGAAGTTATACCCCTCCCCACAACAGACACCCTGTGACGTAGGTGGGGCTGAGAGAGCTCTTTTGAGAACTGCTCTGACAGAACTACGGTTTGCCCAAGGTCATCCAGCAGCGGTGAGTGGAGGAGTGGGGAATCAAACCCATTTCTCCCAGATTAGAGTCCACGCACTTAAGCACTACACCATATGTCCTACATCATACTACATACTACATACTACATCATAAAGGTGAGGAAAACTGGTATCTGTAAGCAGGGGCCATTTCCTGCAGGAGCGCACAGGAGCAGAGCTCCGGCAGTAAAGAGCCCAGGGGGTGGGCACATGCAACAAGCCCCACCCCCTGCTCCCAGCAGCCCTCAGTCAGAGCAAGAAGCAGCCAGGTAAGTTGCAGAGCTCCCCCGGCCCAAAACAGTCCAGTGGCACCTTTAAGACCAAGTTTTATTCAGGTACAAGCTCTCCCTCCTCTGCGAAGACAGATCTGCACATCCCCCTCCCCCAATAGCTAGCCATCCAAAACATTCCAGTAGAGCCTGAGAGGTGGGTGTTCCCTTCTGACACACTTCTGGTGATGTCAGGGGGTGTGGCATATGCAAATAAGTTATGCTAATGAGCTCCTGCACCTCTTTTTCTACAAAATGACCCCTGTCTGTAAGCATCCAAGAATAATGCAGAATGTGGCCAAGGTTGTCCACATGTGGCCTGAGAGGGTGGATGAATATGGTTGCCATGGTTGGATTGGAAACTTCCTAGAAATTCTGGGTGGGGGGGAGTTTGGAGCCTTTAATGGGGTATAATGCCACAGAGTCCACCTTCCAAAGCAGCTGTTTTCTCCAGGCCAACTGACCTGTCTTGCCTGGAGATCACTTGAAATCCCTGGAGATCTTCAGTCACCACCTTGAGGTGGGCAAACCTATGGATGAAGGCAGTGGAGGGTTTTGCCTTTTGCAGTAAGAGGCACAAAATCCAATGTTACTTAAAAAAAAAACAGAGGGATGAGACTCCAGGTAAACCGAAGGGAAAGCTGCAGGTATCTGTTGAAGCCATACTCTCCGACCAGTCTCTTCCAGGGTCCACAGGTTTGTTGCCCTTACCTGATGGCCCAGGCTGGCTGGATCTTGGAAGTAGACCTGGGTCAGCCCTGGTTAGTACTTGATTGGGAGGCCACCAAGGAAGTCCAGGGTTGCTATGCAGAAGCAGGCAAGGGCAAACCACCTCTGAAGTCTCTTGCTCTGAAAACCCTACAGGGTTGTTATAAGTCATCTGAGACCTGATGCCACTTTGCACACACAGATGCACAAAATTTTCTCGCCACACACCCCTGAGAAGTAATGGCTGGTGAAACGAGGGCTGCTCTCTGCAAGGCAGAGGCAATTTCTGACTGTGGAAAAGCACAATTAAGCTCTCCCACACAAGGGCAGATTACTTTTCCTGCAGAATTCGGCACCTGGGTGATGGGGGGGGGGGAATAACCTGTGGTGTGATTAGAGAGGAAACGGCTTCAGAGATTGGTCCAGCTTTGAATGGATAGATTGTCACGCGTGTCAGCTGACTCAATACTCTGTTCTTATTTCCTGCCTGAGAAATGCTGCCCAGCCTCCCTCTGACATGGATTGCTCAGTGCTTTACACATGCTATTGCTGTTTTTTAAAATGCACTAAGGTAAGCCAAGTACCACGGCAAAAAACAGCTGGGTTCCGTGAGGAGTTTCAGTTATGCAAATTGAGCAGAAATGTATTGTTTCGTTTGTTTTGCATAACCGATTCTGCAATTTCTAAGCAATTTCACTGCTGCATTTTGCGCTGGCTAGGCTTGAGGAAGGAACAAGGATTCATTCAGGTCTCAAAGGCCCTCTGCCTTCCACACAACTAATTAAATAACTCCCCTGGCTGGTGCCTGCTGAGATTTTGCCCGACATTGACAAAAACACACCATATTTCTGCAACCATAAGAACTAGGAGATTCCTTTTTTTATTAAAAAAAAAGGAAGGAAAAAAGAAAGCTGAGCTAAATTTTGGGCCTAATGCTGTACCTGGGAAGGAAGGTGGCGTGGTGTGGCTCGACCTCATCAGACCTCAGAAGTGAAGTTGGGTTAGTACTCAGATGGGAGGTCACCAAGGAAGGCTGTGCAGAGGAAGGACATGGCAAACCACCTCTGCTTCCCCTTTGCCTTGAAAGCCCCTTGCTGGGGTCACCATAAGTCAGTTGTGACTTGACAGTCCTACACACACTGTGCTGTATGTCACAACCTTCTAAATCTATTGAACTCGGGGCTTAAGTATAAATGAAATCATATTTCATCAATTAATTACACCTGCCAGAAATGCTGCTCCCCCCCCCCCCATTCCACCTGCAGATCTGCTCTGGACTTCAGATCTCATCCAAATTCCACTCAGCTGACGTGTGTGACAATCGACCCATTTTAAACCTGGACCGATCTCTGAAGCTTTTTTCTGCTCTAATCACACCACAGGTTGTCCCCCCCCCTCCCCTGCTTCCAGTCACCCAGGTGCTGAATGCTGCAGGAAAAGTAATCTGCCCTTTTGTGGGAGAGCTTAATTGTGCTTTCCCCAGTGAAATTGCCTCTGATCAATAATATCAACTCACACTAACCCCTTCTCCCCGACTTCACGCCATCTGCTCTCTTCCTCTTTCTGTTGCTTGTAGCAGTTTCCTACTCATTGAAAATCTACCAAAAAAGCTAAGGGAAAGGTCAGCCCTAGAGTTGTCAACTCTGGGCTGGGAAATACCTGGAGATTTTGGAGGAGTGGCGCCTGGAGAGGGTGGCATTTGGGCAGGGGAGGGACCTCAGCAGGGTATAACGCCATAGAGTCCACCCTCCAAAGCAGCCACTTTCTCCAGGGGAAGTGATCTCAGTAGTCTACAGATCAGCTGTAAACAGGGGAGATCTTCCGGCCCACCTGGAGGTTGTCAGCCCTGGCTTCAAACCTTGTCCTGGGAGTCCTCACACATTCTTTCACTGCTGTTTCCTGTGAGTAACTGCGGTTAGTCCTCAGACTCTCCTGAACAAGGGACCTGCAGTGTGTGAGCTGGTGGATTCTTCCTGTACACGAGGTCCAAGCTCTCCTTTAACAGCCAGATCAGCAAATAAGCCTCCTGAACTACAATAGGCCACAATAGGTCATGTGACAAGGTGTTAACCTGTGTAAAATCTTCCAGGTTGGGCTCAGTCTTTGATCAGCAGCAAGCAGCTGCAGTTGCATATTGGGTTGGTGTCCATCATCACATCCAAATTTGGTGTAGAGGTTAGGAGCACGGACCTTAATCTGGGACAACCGGGTTTGATTCCCCACTCTTCCACATGCAGCTGCTGGTGTGACCTTGGGTCAGTTACAAGTTCTTTCAGAGCTGGTCTCTCACGAGCAGTTCTCAAAAGAGCTCTCTCAGCTCCACCTACCTCACACGGTGTCTGTTGTGGGGAGGGGAAGAGAAAGGAGATTGTAAACTGCTCTGAGACTCCTTTGGGTAGTGAAGGGTAGGGTATAAATCCAATCTCCTCCTCCTCCTCTTCTTCATCTCATCCACTGGTCTACTCCTTGTAGGTTGCCAGCCTTAGGATGGAAAATACCTGGAGATTTTGGCGAGGGGGAGAAACTTCAACAGGATACAATCCCAGAGAGTTCACCCTTCAAGGCAGCCATTTTCTGCAGGGGAACTGATCATGGTTGTCTGGAGATTAATTGTAGTTGTTGGAAATCCTCAAGTGCTACCTGGAGGTTGGCAACCCTATCTCCATGGCAGAGTGGGAGTTTGAACCCAGGGCTCATAGGTCCTGGTCTGACACCCTAACCACTATGCCACGTGGACTGTGTGCTGTGTGAAGAAGTACTTTTCTTTTGTCTGTTGTTCTTTTGTCTTAACCTTCCATTGATTGATGTCACAAGGTAACTCCAAGTTATAGCTTTCTAGGAGAAGGAGACAAAGACTTGGTAGTAGTGATGTAGTGGTGGCCACAGGAATAAACAGCTTTCAAAGGGGGATTAGATAGATTCATGGAGGATAAATTTATCAATGGCTAATAGCCATGGTGATTGAAGGGGATCTCCACATTCGGAGGCATTAAACCATAGAATCCCAGAGCCAGGAGGCAACATCAGGGGAAGGCCTCGGCCTCAATGCCCTGTTGACCCTCCAGAGGAACTGGTTGGCCACTGTGTGAGACAGGATGCTGGACTAGATGGATCTCTGGTCTGACCCAGCAGGAGTTTTCTTATGTTCTTATCAGGGGAAGGCCTCGGCCTCAATGCCCTGTTGACCCTCCAGAGGAACTGGTTGACCACTGTGTGAGAGAGGATGCTGGACTAGATGGACTACTGGTCTGATCCAGCAGGGCTCTTCTCATGTTCTTATGTTCTTACTGTACTGTTGGATACAGTAACGTGTCTGATTATTCATTTATACAATGAATCAATGAAATCCAAGCCATCAGCAAAATGGGGTGTGTCTCTGCTTCCTTGTCATTGGAAGGCAGATGAATGCAAAGACCACAAAAATGTAATCCTGATCGCCCTGACCTGGATAGCCCAGCCAAGCTCGATCTCATCAGATCTCGGAAGCTAAACAGGGCCGACTCTGGCAAGTACTCCAAGGAATACCAAAGGCAGGACGCAGAGGCAGGCTAATCAAGCCATCTCTCTGGAAAACGTCCAAGCCCTCAATAGGGGTCGCAAGAAGTCAACCAGGGCTTCCAGGCAAGCACACAAAACACACACACAAATATTTTCAAAAAATGTTCTTCTTATCATGGGGTGGAAGTGGAAGATACCTGATGGAGCTACCTAAAACGATGCAGGGGTGGGTCTGATGATGATCAGTGCCTGGATGGGAGACCTCCTGAGAACACTGTGCCCAGGGCTTTGAGTTCCATAATGAAAGAAAGATGGAATAGAAATGCAACGTTTCTCTCTTGCATCTCTCCACAATGGCTCACAAAACTGACCTGGGCAATGCAAACTTGATTTTAATATAGCTACTTAAAAAATATTCTGCTGGCAATAACCAAGAGTTTGTTTACCACAATCATAAATGCACAGGGAAGGTCTCACATGTACCAGTATAGGTGCATACTCTTCCTGGGCTCCAAAGAAATTTCACTTTTAGCCTGGAGGAAAATTCCTTGCTGATAAGAGCTGTCCTTGAAAAAGAGCAATTTTTGTCAGAGCTCTCTCAGCCACACCTACCTCACAGGGTGTCTGTTGTAGGGAGGGGAAGGGAAAGGAGTTTGTAAGCCACTCTGAGACGCCTTCGGGTAGTGAAGGGCAGGATATAAATCCAACCTCTTCTTCTTCTCTTCCTCCTCCTCCCCCTCCTCCCCACAACCCTGTGAGTTAGGTGGGGCTGAGAGAGCTCTTTCGAGAGAACAGCTCTGAGAGAACTTGTGACTGACCCAGGGTCACAACAGCAGCTGCATGTGGAGGAGTGGGGAATCAAACCCAGTTCTCCCAGATTGGAGTCCACACTTCTAACCACTACACTGAGCCTGCCCCCCTTCAATCTCCTTGATGTTCCTAAGGTCCAATGCCCTAAGGTGTGGGGGGGTGGATTTCGGGTTAACCCTGGTCTCATCGGATCTATGGAGCTAAGCAGGGTTGGCAGTGGTTAATACTTGGATACTTGGAGACCACCAAGGAATCGTACGGTTGCTATCCAGAGGCAGGCAATACCTAACCATCTCTGCTCATTTCTTCCCTTGAAAACCCCATGTGCTGATACCATAAGTTAGTTACAACCTGATGGCACTTTATAAAAAAGGGCAGGTGGCAAAATTGCCACTTACCCCACCCTGCTCCACATGCCCTGCCTAAGACCCAAATAATAGATTCCAGCCTCTCTCACACTCTTGGGGAACGGGAGAGAGACTGAAACAGAAGAGGTGCAATGCTCCACCACATGACAAAGTTCTAACCCACACACTTCTACTCTCCAGACACAAACGGTGTGTCTCATTTCCCCAGCCCTTATTTCTCCTTTTATTTCTCATATATTACTAAATGTTCATCACCATCAGAAACACTGAACCATGCAGCGACTCTTACAACGCATGCTATTTGTGCTGAAGGAATAAATATCTTCAGGAAAGCTGCCTTCATTCTCATTCATATCTCCAGCAATACGTGGCAGAGAGGCAGGTTGCCAGAATGGATTTCATGACAGTCAGGCAGACGGTGGAGAGTTGAACTTAATTAAGGAGCCGAGAAACTTGACAGGCTTTCAGTCTATTTATAACAGGGTCTCCGTTTTTTTCAGTTTTTGAGCATGAAGGACAATCAATGGGTGGGGGTCTGATCCCATTTGGCACCACACACCAGTGTCACTCAAAATCAAGGTTACAGAGGCATGGGAATGAATGGGAGTTTGTCTGCAGAATGGGCAAAATGTTGTCAAAACTGTCTCTGGATCCTGCCACTGTACATGGCAGGCAAGGAGGATTCACACGAATGAATGTTCCCTTATATGATGATGAAGAAGAAGAAGAAGAGATTGGATTTATACCCCGCCCTTCACTTGGAGTCTCAGAGCGGCTTACAAACTCCTTTCCCTTCCCCTCCCCACAACAGACACCCTGTGAGGTGGGTGGGGCTGAGAGAACTCTGACACAAACTGCTCTTTTTCAAGGACAGCTGTGCCAGAGCTTGTGACTGACCCAAGGTCACATCAGCAGGTGCAAGTGGAGGAGTGGGGAATCAAACCCGGTTCTCCCAGATTAGAGTCCGCACACTTAACCACTACACCAAACTGGCTCTCTCCCTGCACAGATAAATCTCCCTGCATAGAGAAATGTTTACACCTGAAGCTGCCTTCTGCTGAGTCAGACCTTTGGTCTATCCAGGTCACTATTGTCTACTCTGACTGGCAGCAGCTGTCTAGGGTCCCAGATGGAGGGCTTTCATGTCACCTCCTGCCTGGTCCTTTTAACTGAAGGTGCCAGGGGTTGATCCTGGGACCTTCTACATGCAAGGCAGGTGCTCTGCCCTGAGCCAGGCCACATGACCCCAAGGTAGTAGAATATTCAAAATATGTCTGGTAGTTTTGGATGCATTTAGAAAGCGATACATCCTAAACCAGGGGGGGAACCAAAGAAATTGATAAGCCAAGACACTGTATTTTAGAACTATTTTTTTAACAATTAAACAATGTTAAATCTACATCAACATTCACTGAGCTCTACCTCCAGACGTAACTGCATCACTGCTAATGACCGGGAACCCACAGTGCCAAAAACTCTGAATCTGTAACGTAATCCAGAACGGAACAATGTGAATCAGATGATTTAAATTCCATACACCATGCAGATCTTTTCTTTTCTTTTTCTTTTTTTGCATATGGTACCTGGCTCATAGGAGTTCTACACAAATGTCAGTATTTTTTGCTTTCATTAAATGGCTCAGTTTTGCTATCTAATTGGAACATTTGGGTTTTGAAGGCACATCACTGAACTTGCTCATTATGACGACTCAATAAATAAGCACCAAACTGCACAGCCTTCTCCTGGAGCGTTCCAAAGGGTGGCATTGCAGACGGCTGTTTCCGAGCAGTCTGGGAAGCAGCCGTCACAGTCATGCCCCACCCACCCCATTCGGTGTCTAAAGCTGATGGAGGTGAGTTCCGGAGGCGGCTCTAAACAGACTTTGTTTACGTGTGTGGGTTCTTCTGAAATAAGCAACATTTGTCTTCGCCATCAAACCAGGAACCACAGCCACATTTGCTGTGCCCTACAATTGTGCCATAAAGCGACTGTGAAGGGGAAAAATATTACTCAACAGAATATCATAGGTTTACTGTGATGTTGAAATACCTCCATTGCCACAAAATCTCATTTCAGATCCAAACACGTTTTTAAAACATTGCACACAAGGCTTTTTTTTTTTTTTTTTTGGCATAGCTAGAGAATGAAGATAACTGCATTGGGGATCAGGCGGCCACAGGTAATCCATTACACTGATCTACATCGACAAAGCCACCAACAGAGAAATGTGGCTGTAGCAGCAGCGATGCATATTATAGACAAGAACCTCCATTTGTTTCCATTCACTGCCCCCAGAGATACAGCTGCTTTAAAATTTTGGCTGTAAAGCCATTTATCATGGTATAATGGTCACAGCAAAATATCGGCAAAACCCCTAACTATGATGCAACTTATATTTGTTGATTTGGTCCACAAATTGTTCGTTAACAGGCAAACCTAAAGTGTGTGGACAGAATATTCACTGGGAGAAGATCTTGAATGTTTTCTCATCTTGCTCCGACTTGGCATTAGATTTCTCTTTGGACCCCTTTCAAGCTTATAAACTGAAAACAAGCCCCAAGTCTAATTTATAGTTTGAGCTCTCGCTCTCTCTCTCTCCCCCCCCCCTCTCTCTGTGCGTGTGTCTGTGTGAATATTTTTGGCACTGCTTCCACATCAGATCATTTTCGGAAACTTTATAGCAGTCCATGTGAAAAAGTTTGTTTATTAACTTATTTTGCTCTCAATTGCTCTTTCTCACTTAGCCCAAGATGTTCAGCTACATAGGATTGTTTAATATCATCATGTTCGTTAAGAACATAAGGAGAGCCCTGCTGGATCAGACCAGTAGTTTGGGTTGACCGCCTCTGAGCACGCACAGAGTTCCTTTCCTCCAAAGGGAACGGTTTTAAAAACAAAAGACACAAAGGCAAAGTGGCCCTGATTGTGTACAGAAAAAATTTATTTTGTGTCGGGAATGATCCCTCGTTATGTCAACGTCTATAAATGGCATGGAACTTGGTATCTTGCACCATTCCATCTGTTTGCCTGCCGTGAGGGATGGTCACCGCCCTCTCCATGCTGTGTGCTCACTGAATAGGGATCGCTGACATGAGGACAAGGACAAAGGCAGCTGCGGGGAGCACCCCCTGCACCTAGGGTTGCCAACCTCCAGGTGGGACCAGGGGATTGCCAGGAATTACAACTAATCTCCAGACAACAGAGGTCAGTTAGGGGTCATTTTGTAGAAAAAGAGGTGCAGGAGCTCATTAGCGTAACTCATTAGCATAACTTATTTGCATACGCCACACCCCCAGACATCACCGGATGTGTGTCAGAGGGCAACACCCACCGCTCAGGCTCCACTCGACTGTTTTGGATTGCTAGCTATTGGGGGGGGGATGGGACGTGCAGATCTCTCCTCACAGAGGAGGGAGAGCTTGTACCTGAATAAAACTTGGTCTTAAAGGTGCCACTGGACTGTTTTAGATCAGGGGGGGCTCTGTAACTTGCCTGGCTGCTTCTTGCTCTGGCTGAGGGCTGCTGGGAGCAGGGGGCAGGGCTTGTTGCATGTGCCTGCCCCCTAGGCTCTTTACTGCCGGAGCTCCGGTCCTGTGCGCTCCTGCAGGAAATGTCCCCTGGTTGTCTGTTTTCTGTACCGAAAACTCCCAGTCTCTTCAGCCTTTCCTCATAAGGAAGGCGTTCCATCATGTTTGTTAACACTGGTATGAGGAGTCCTGTTTGGGGATCAAAATAAACATCGTTCCTGAATATAAGCCCCTAATATATTATGTGATTTGGGGACAAATCCTATCTTTTGCATATATTTGTGGGCTTTTTCATTGTTTAAATGCCTCGTGATAAATACATGTTTTTTTTTAAAAAAAGCACAGGTGTGCAGAAAGAGAAGGATGACTGTTTTTAACCCCACAGCAAAATAAGACTCCAAGAAGAAGAAGAGATTGGATTCATACCCCACCCTTCACTCAGAGTCTCAGAGCGGCCCCTCCCCACAACAGACACCCTGCGAGGTAGGTGGGGCCGAGAGAGCTCTGACAGAAACTGCTCTTTTTCAAGAACAGCTGTGCCAGAACTATGGCTTGCCCAAGGTCATCCAGCAGCTGTGAGTGGAGAAGTGGAGAATCAAACCCAGTTCTCCCAGATTAGGGTTTGCGCACTTAAACACTACACCAAACTAGATCTTGTATATAAAAGCAGGAGACAGGTGTGGCATTCTGACAGCTCTCCAGATCCAGGTGTCCTTAGATTCCCCTCATACCCAAGAATGGGAATGAACTTGCTGTCCTTCCCCTTTTACTCAAAATGCCACTGCAGAGGTTTGCATTTGGCTCTAGGTTTGTCTTTGGCAGCTTCCTACAGAAGGGCCTGGTTCTCACAAAGGGTCCCAAGCCCCTCCGGCAGGCTTGTGCTAAAGAAGCCTTGCCTCCTTTCAGCCACCCAGCCTTCTAGCCAGGCCCAGCTGAAGTCTTCAGCCTAGGCATTGCTTTCTGCCAAGGCTGCTTCCCAAATCCCCCTCATCCACAGGAATTCATTCACTTCACACACTTATAAGTTGGTTCGTGAGATATTTGTACAAAGCTGCTAATATGAAAAACAACAGAAGAAAACAAGAAATAATACAAAGGTAAGAGAATAAAGTAATGAAGGAAAACACAGTACCCCACATCATTTATGTCTTAACACCTACAGTCAATTTTTAAAGTCTTTTATTTACATATATACTTTGCCTGTCTCCCCACTAGGGACCCAAATTGGCTTACATCCTCCCCCCCCTCCATTTCAACCTCACAACAACCCTGTGAGGTAGGTTAGGCTGAGAGCTCGTGACTGGCCCAAGGCCATCCAAAAAGCTTTCATGTAGAGCTTCAACACTCCTAGAATGATCCTAGTCTGACACTCATACCAATATACCAAACTGGTTCTAGCAAAACTAGCAGCATAAGCTAGATCTTGTCTATAAAAGCAGGTCATAAAAACATCCACAGGGGAAGAAAGAAGGCAGGATCAATAAAATCAGAACAGATGGGATAATTAGTAATAATAATGACCATCATCATCATCATCATCATCATTTTCATATGGCATTGTGTGCAAAATAGCCAGGAGCTCCTAAGATTGTCTGGCAGCCAGAAGTTCTAGCTCTTTAGCATTATGCACCACTAGGTGGTGAGCTAGACTTGTTTTTTAAGACAAAAGGCATTTCAGAGGTGGTTTGCCATTGCCTGCCTCTGTGTCACGACCCTGGTATTCCTTGGAGGTCGCCCTGCCAAATACTAGCCAAGGCCGACCCTGCTTAGCTTCTGAGATCTGACGGGATTGGGCTAGCCTGGCTGTCCAGGTCAGGGCACGTATGGGATAGAATTTTATTTAAAAGCTTGGGTACATAGCAATGTTGTAACCTGGCACTTAAACACTAACAGAGGAGGCACCTGGAGATCTTAAGGGGGGGTATCCCACAGATAAGGCATTGTCTCTGCTCACCATCATCCTGTGTGCAGGGGGAAAGAGGGCAGAGCTAGACAGAACAGGAGAAGGTGCTTCAAGTACCATCGTCCCAATCGGTTTAGGGCTTTAAAGGTGACCACCAGGGTTTTGAACTATACCCAGTTAACAAACAGATCTCCAAAATCTGGAATTCCCAAATTACCTGGCTTTTTTGTGAAATCCAGTGCCTGAGGAATTAACCTTTTTTTATTTTCAAAATTATTTGCAGTGCACTGTTCAAGGCAAATTGCCACAGCATGGGGTTAACCAAAAAGGCTGAGAAAACACGAGTGCAATATATGATGTGATATTCAAATAATAACCAACTGTGTGCAGAAAGCTATGTTAATAACAGTTCAAGAACAGAATGCAAATATTCCAGGGCAATGAGACATAACAAAGTGTCAGACACATTTTGGCAAAGAACCTTTACACAAAAATTAATCAGTGCAGTCACAACCCACTCAAAAATCATCATAAGCCACAAAGACCAGTGAGATGGCCAAATTAAAAACTTGGAATGTACTGTGAACTCCTTATAACAAAACACCAGGCTTCAACAATAAGAGCATAAGAGAAGCCATGTTGGATCAGGCCAGTGGCCCATCCAGTCCAACACTCTGTGTCACACAATAGCCAGAATGCAGGAGCCATCAGGAGGTTCACCAGCAGGGTCAGAACTCCTGAAGCCCTCCCACTGTTGCCCCCAAAGCACCGAGAATACAGAGCATCACTGCCAAGACATAGTGCTCCATCTATAAAGTAAAGGTAAAGGTTCCCTTGCTCGAAAGCCAGTCGAATCCGACTCTAGGGTTGCGGTGCTCATCTCCGTTTCAAAGCTGAAGAGCCAGCGCTGTCCAAAGACGTTTCCGTGGTCATGGGGCCGGCATGACTAAACACCAAGGCGCACGGAACGCTGTTACCTTCCCACCAAAGTGGTACCTATTTATCTACTTGCAATTTCTTGCTTTCGAACTGCTAGGTTGGCAGGAGCTGGAACTAGAGATGGGAGCTCACTCCATCATGCGGCACCCGGGTCTCGAACTGCTGAACTACTGACCTTCCACAGCTTGCAGTTCAGCGTCTTAACCACTTGAGCCACCACAGCTCCATCTATACCTTGTGGCTAATAGACACAAAATCATTCACATCTGGATATCACTGGTCAGATAAACAATACCAATACACAGGTGTGGGTATACCACCAAATGGATACCAGTAGCTGTTCAAGGCAAATGTGCTGTAGCGCTTAAGTGAGTTTGCACTTTGTGTCCCCTCGACGTTCCTAAGTGTGCATGAGCATGGATAAAAGATTGCACAATAAAAGTAACCATGATGTGACTGATTGTACATCACATCAGGATCCCTTTTGCATGGAAACACCCCAAGAGATCTTGCAGGAGCTGTAGATGTTGTCCATTTTGATTTGAAAGAAGAAGTGTAAAACAGAGAACATGCAAGTCACCGATACCACACATGTGCTCTCTGCTCGAACAAGCTGCTCAGACAGCCTGATTCACGTTTGTTCCCAGCTCATACAGCATTTGAGAGGATCTGGCTGCTTTCTGTTGAGAAACAGACTCCTGGACTGTAGAACAAAACCAATTGTTTCCTTTCGGTTCTGCTCGTTCATTTGCAGTGTCAAATGAGACTCCGTAACGTTCAATAGCAACCATGCACTGGCACTAATTAAACTGTCCTTTGTTGCTGACCCTGGCTTAGACTTCACTCTCTTTCGGAAGGCCTGTGATACTGCTTAATTAAGGGAGCTCCAAGAGCTGTCTATGGGGGGAAAAAATAAAACCCCTTTCCTTTGGCTTGATGCTGTTTATCGGTTGAGCACCTCGGCCACCCTCTCTCTGCTTCTCTGCTTATTAATTTGTGTGTTTGCCTAGCACTGATTTCAAAGGTCAGCATTCTGCCGCAGGGCGATGCACCTGCTTCCACTCCACGGTTGCATCAAACCTGGTTTATTGTGATTAGACAGAACTGAGGTTCCCCGGCAAAGGTCTCAGTTAAAGGGGAGGGTCTGTAGTCCATCAACAGCCACTTTTTTTGCTGATGGGGGGGGGTTCTGGAAGGTCAGGGCAGATTGTTAGTTAAAACAAATGATTGCCATATATAGATTCCCATCATTTGCTGGGGGGGAATAGCATGGGAGTTAGAACAACACCTCACTTACATAAACCTCCAAACGGCTGATGACTGTATGTAGGGAGGGGCTGTGGCTCAGTGGTAGAGCATCTGCTTGGCATGCAGAAGGTCCCAGGTTCAATCCCCAGCATCTCCAGTTAAAGAATCTGGCTGTAGGTGATAAGAAAAACCACTACCTGAGACCCTGGAAAGCCACTGCCAGTCTGAGTAGACAATCCTGACTCTGATGGACCAACGGTCTGATTCAGTATAAGGCAGCTTCATGTGTACACATTTTAGCTATTTATTTGAAGTATTTATGTGTGTTATGTTGCCACCAAGTCACTTCCAACTTATGAATTAATTAACTCCAAAAAGTCCTATTGTTAACAGTCCTGCTCAGCTCTTGCAAACTGCGGGCCGTGGCTTCCATGAATGAGTGAATCCATCTCATGTTTGGTCTTCCTCTTTTGCAGCTGCCTTCACCTTTATCCCCTTCAACTCAAGGGAGCAACAAGAAGTTGTGAGGACAACAAAAGAGCCTTACAGGCCATCCACAAGACAAAACAATGCATAGGTTAAAAATCGGATCAGCCCAGTTCACCCTTCTGAAAGCTCTTGGAAGTAAAACTGTCTTACATGCCTTCCTCAATGCAGAAAGTGAATGCACTGTATTCTTGGTGCTTGGGGGGGGGCAACAGTGGGGGGGCTTCTAGTGTCCTGGCCCCACTGCTGGACCTCCTGATGGCACCTGGTATTTTTGGCCACTGTGTGACAGAGTGTTGGACTGGATGGGCCATTGGCCTGATCCAACATTGGCTTCTCTTCTGTTCTTTAGGACTAGAGCAGCGGCAATGAGTGGACGTCTCCAGTCCAATTCCTTGAATTGCATGCTTGACAAGGTGCAGCCTTATGAGTGCCACAGAAGAGCCATTGGTTTTTTTGGGGGGGAGTCACAAAATATTTAAAAGATGAACAACATATCACATTAAAATGAAAGTCTGCAAGAACGAAGAGATATGCAAATCATTCACTTTCCCACGAAAATGCATTATACCTATACTCCACGCATACATATCATACGAAATTGTCAGACTGAATTTATCCCGCCTGTGTTTGCACATGAGAAGTAATTCCAACTGCAAACCAGATCTCAGTCAGTGGCCTAATATCAAACCACCAGTGGACTTTACTGAGCATGACTTTCCTGCTTCCCCGCTCCTGCTGCAGCTCAATATGGCCAGCCCCAGTTTTGTTCCTGGGGGTCGCTAGACCCTCAGGAACAGTCTAGGGACTAAAGTGAGCTTCTGCAGTGGGAGGGGGAATTGGTACAAATTGCCACGCACCCACCCCCATTTCTGAAGACTTAAATGCCATTAAGGCTCTTGAAGTGTGTGAACGAATACATGCTACTGCTGCTGTTATCTTTGTTGTAGATTTTTGGTAAACTGCTAATATATTGTTAACTAGAAATAATGCCCGTTGCGGAAATAAATACAACGGGATCTAGAAAGAGGCTCTGGGAGAGTGCTCTGGCTTTGGACAAACAGTGTCAGTTTCCTGTGGCGACCTCAGCAGGGTTTAATGACAGAGTCCACTGTTTTCTCCAGAGGGACTGATCTCTGCTACCTGAAGAGCATTTGCATGTTTGAGTTACCTGTAGCCCTCACCTGGAGAGTGGTAACCATTGTTACCCATTCTCCTCTCCCCTATGAGGTATGTTATGCAACTGAAAATTCCAACTGCCTTGCGGGGGGGGGGAGTTTGAGGTGTGGAATGGACTGAAGTCCAATCAGCTTCCATATGCAAAAGACCAGGTTGTCGCAGCAGTTGTGGTGTGGGCGGGACCGGGCTTTGGCCTTCTGATTGGTGGCGATATATGCTGAGGAGCAGTGCCATCAGCCATACACTAAGGGAGTGCATTTTAGAATTAGAACCTTGGCACCCACTATTCAATTATATATAAGGAGAGATTACTTTTTTTAAAAAAGAAGTGTCCTCTGTGACTCAGATTCTTGCACCAATGTGTGAGAAAGGCAGATTATAAAGGCAGTCCTAAAACACGGCTGCGGTGGCTCAATGGTTAAGACGCTGAACTGCAGACCGGAAGGTCGGTAGTTCAGCAGCTTGAGAGTGCCACATCTTTGGCCCCAGCTCCTGCCAACCTAGCAGTTCTTCAACTGCTTTGTTCCTGCTTTGGTATTTCCTGCCATATGGACATTGGGTTCACAATGAGAATGGCCAGCTTCATCAACACTACAATGGAGCATCCTGATGCCAAGGTTTTCACACCCGTCCAGATGCCATCCTTTGAGTAAGGTTTTAGATTACAATATTGGCCATCCCCTCTAGGTAACCACCTCTCCCTCCATGCAACCAATAGGATTGTTTTTGGGACGGACTAACAGGTAGGTGGGCCAAGAGGTTGGCACGGTTACCGCCCATCTCTTGAACCCACTAGAAAAGGAGAGAACCAGTCACCTGGCCCCTCCTACTTGATCAACTAGCATCTTCCCCGCAACAACCCCTGTCTGCTTTTACCCCCCTTAAGTCCCACTTGCTATCCCCAATCCTTGCCTCTACTGCCCATGTGTTCCAGCTGGTTCTGGTCGTGTGTAAATTCCCTTTGTTTTCCATTTCTTCCCCTCCATTCTTCATTGGAACAACCAAGCTGCAAGACAGATAAGTATCGCCCACAATCACCCCTACCTGCCAATGCAACTGTGCTTATTTTAATACTGTAATTCTAAGGAACTTGATTGAATGTGTGAGTGCATCAGTATTGTTTGTATGAGATATATTTTTAAGTAAAAGACATCTATTTTAGCCACAACAGCCTCAAATCCTTTACTGGCAACCCTTGGTGGGAACAGGACCTTGGTATAAACTGGAAAGAACCCATTGATAAATTGCCAATTGCTGTGAGTAAAGCAATTCGGCTAACAACTGATAGACCTCTCCTCCATGAATCCATCTTATCCCCTTTTTAAGCTGTTTATTCCTGTGGCTATCACTACATCCCCTGGCAGTGAATTCCACATTGCTGTGTAAAGAATAATTTCCTCTTGTTTGTCGTGAATCTACTGCCCATCTGCTTCATTGGATGCCCTGGAGTTCTAGTAGTTTGGGAGAGGGAGAAAAATTCTCTTTGTCAACTAAACTGAAAAATCCCAGACTCTTCATCTTGTTCGGATGGGTTTGCCTGAGTCTTGCAATATTTATCATATGTTAACCCTGGAGTGGTTTTATATATATATATATATAGCACATGGGTTTGCCTGAGTCTTGCAATATTTATGAAATGTTAACCCTGGTTATATATATACATATATATATAATAATTCATATATAAAATAATGCATCATGATCTTTCACAACGGTTCTGTAATTAAAATAATTCTACAGGTAAACTTGGGGATCTAAGGGAGAGCTGGACTTTACAGCCTTGTTACTTCATCTATAAAAGAAATCAGCTTTATTTTCTAGACCATGCCAACAACAACCTGAACCTGATCTTTTGTGATATTCCACAGGGTCAGTCTTGGCATTGTAAGACATTTCCCCAGAATATTAAAGCTGATTGAGGATAATGACCATTTTGAAGCAGTGATTTCAATCAGCTCTGAGACTCATCGCCTGAGGTTACAAAGATCCAAGCTGTTGTGCAGGTGAAAATATGAATCAGATGGCACTTAAAACATATGTAAAATAAGTACTCCCATGCAATCATGGATATTCTAGCTATTAAAAGTATTTTGGGGTTGTAAAAAATCAATAGATTTCTTTCTTAAAAGATAAGTAGTATTAACTGAATAATTCCTCACTTTTTTGTATTCAGGGGATTAATTCTGTAGCCATGGAAACTTTGACAATAGCAGTATTTGCATGATGTATCAGTTCCTAATATGGAACATCTTGCTATTTCCAGGAAATGCCTGCATAGGAGATCTTCAGGCAGTTCTTCCTTAGAGTCCGGATAATTACCATTTATCTGCCTTGCCAACTTGTACACGTTTACCGATGGAACATGAAAAACAGCAACTCATCTGGTAGAGCGTGCAATGTGGTCTGCCAAAAAGTGAGGCATTAATAAAGAGATGCAGTTCTAAGACCCTGTGAAATCCACCTGACACACTGTGTCATGAACACATGAACACACAAAACTGACTTATACTGAATCAGACCCTTGGTCCACCAAAGTCAGTATTGTCTACTCAGAATCGCAGCAGCTCTCTAGGGTCTCAGACAGAGGTCTTTCACATCACCCACTGCCAGATCTTTTAGCTGAAGATGCTGGAGATTGAACTTGGGACCTTCTGCATGCCAAGCAGATGCCTTACCACTGACCATGGCCCCTCCCAAATATCAATATTTATTCTTTTCTTCTTCCTTCTCCTTTCTAGTAGCAGTTATCCCCGTTTCAGCACCAAGGACAGGGCTCTTGGTCTGTCCATAGGGTTTACAGGCAATGAATTTTAGTCAAAAATCTGCAATTTAGGAAGATTCAGTGTCCATCTTATTTAATGTGTAGACTAACTTGTGTATTTGATGTCCTACTATGCGGTGCTGTGTATTTCATGAATTAAAACGTCTTACATCTGTAAGTCCCTAATGATGTGCATTTGGGGGGGTTGGTTTTGTTTGTTGGCTTTTCATTTTAACTCTGCTTCGTTCATTTTCCTGACACTCTCAATCCTCCCATTCAGTTCCCTAGTTTTTATTTCCCACTAGTTGCAGTCAGAAATATTGCTGGCTGTAATGTCTCTCTTTTCCACACAGTTTTGATGGCATTTGCATGCACTGGAGGCTCTCTACCAGACTTCGGAGACATAGAAAGATTCTAATTTTGTAGGCAATTGGAAGGAAGATGCAGGGCAATGAATAAACGAAATGACATCCATTCATTCATAACGATTTGTTTCCATTTTTATTTCATTCATTCTGCTTGTTTTCCTTTAATCTTAAAAACGAATGGGCAATACTACAAGCACAAGCACAGAACTCTAACAACAGCACATTTCAAATGTCTCCTAACATTTCATATACATGGTGTCTGAAATCTTTACATCAACGCTTTAAGGCAACTGGTATTGTATTTCAGCTGGGGCGGAGGCCTACCCTGAACAGGGGCTTGTGACTGGCCACTGCTTGGGCTGATCCACTTCAAACTACTAGGAGCAATTCTGTCTTTGAATGCTCCCCTAGGTCAAGAACTCAGCACAAATATCAACCTACCCAGTTGGCAAAGGGCTGGATTTGACCACATTCCTGATATGTCTGTTTTCTTTAATTTCCAAATAGTAAAGGTAAAGGTTTCCCTTGCTTGAAAGCCAGTGGAATCCGACTCTAGGGTGCGGTGTTCATCTCCGTTTCCAAGCCGAAGAGCCAGCGCTGTCCAAAGATGTTTCTGTGGTCATGTGGCTAGCATGACTCGATGCCAAGGCGCATGGAATGCTGTTACCTTCTCACCGAAGTGGTACCTATTTATCTACTTGCAATGTCTTGCTTTCGGACTGCTAGGTTGGCAGGAGCTGGAACTAGAGACGGGAGCTCACTTCCAAATAGTAGGGACACTCAAAACTGGGATACCCCTGCCTGCTATTGGAGGGTGTCTCCCACCCCTACACTCAGGGGTCATTTCGTAGAAAAAGAGGTGCAGGAGCTCATTAGCATAACCATTAGCATAACTTATTTGCATATGCCACACCCCCTGACATCACCAGAAGTGTGTCAGAAGGCAACACCCACTGCTCAGGCTCCACTGGACTGTTTTGGATTGCTATCTATTGGGGGGGGGGGGAAATGTGCAGATTTGTCCTTGCAGAGGAGGGAGAGCTTGTACCTGAATAAAACTTGGTCTTAAAGGTGCCACTGGACTGTTTTGGGCCTGGGAGGGCTCTGTAACTTACCCGGCTGCTTCTTGCTCCGACTGAGAGCTGCTGGGAGAAGGGGGTGGGGCTTGTTGCATGTGCCCGTCCCCTGGGCTCTTTACTGCCGGAGCTCCGCTCCTGTGCGCTCCTGCAGGAAATGACCCCTGCCTACACTTACCTCCAAGGAGACAGAGGCCTCCAGGCTGTGTCAAGAGAATTGTCCAAGGAGGGCCATAGAATCCCAGTGTGATTGCAGATCGGAAGGTAGCTTGGCAGTTCAAGACCCTAGTGCCATGTGACAGAGTGAGCTCCCATCTCTGGCCCCAGCTCCTGCCAACCTAGCGGTTCGAAAGCAAGAAATTGCAAGTAGATAAATAGGTACCACTTCGGTAAGAAGGTAACATTGTTTCATGTGCCTCGGCATGTAGTCATGCCGGCCACATGACCATGGAGAAGCCTTCGGACAGCGCTGGCTCTTTGGCTTGGAAACGGAGGTGAGCACTGCCCCCCAGAGTCGGATTCGACTGGCTTTTGAGCAAGGGAAACCTTTACCTTTAGAGATGGAGACAGCTGCAGGCCGACACTGGGAGTCTGACAAAGGGCTACAGTCTATTTTACCACATCAGCCCTCTACCACATCACTGACACACGTTTTGCTGCAGGCATACATTTTATTTGTGATTACTTAGTTCATTTATAGCCTGTCTTTCTCCCCAGTCGGGAATCAAAGTGGCTGAACATCATTCTCCTCTCCTCCTTTTTATCCTCACAACAACCTTCTGAGGGTAGGTTAGGCTGCGAGTGGGAGAGTGGCTCAGGGTCACCCAGCAAGCTTCCATGGTAGAGTTGGGATTCGAACCTGGGCCTCCAGATCCTAGTCTGGTGCTCTGTGCACCCCACTGGCCCTCAGTAGGTTTGCGACTGCGTTGAGATTCGAGCCAGAGAGCTTTGGTCTCACCATTCATGCTTCAATGAAATCCTCAGAACCTCACACCAAAAGATGCAAATCTCATTCCCTTCTTACTTTGCAGTTCTCTTACCTTCATAGGTAAAGGTAAAGGTCTCCCTTGCTCGAAAGCCAGTCGAATCCGACTCTAGGGTTGCGGTGCTCATCTCCATTTCAAAGCCAAAGAGCCAGCGCTGTCCGAAGATGTTTCCGTGGTCATGTGGCCGGCATGACTAAACACCAAGGCGCACGGAACGCTGTTACCTTCCCACTGAAGTGGTACCTATTTATATACTTGCAATTTCTTGCTTTCGAACTGCTAGGTTGGCAGGAGCTGGAACTAGAGACAGGAGCTCACTCCGTCATGCGGCACACTCGGTCTCGAACTGCTGAACTACTGACCTTCCACAGCCTGCAGTTTAGCGTCTTAACCACTTGAGCCACCGCAGCTTAACTTCATACTGTTATGGTAAAAGGGCTGCATGATCATGACCAGAGCTGAGAGGATAGCTCAGTGCCCTGTAATCCAACAGTACACTCAGAATCACAATGACACCCTTCTAAGTCTATTGACTTTAGCGGGTTTATAAGGATGGGACCCTCTCTAGGATTGCACTGGAAAGTCATGAGCTGTGGATTGGCACCAATGGGATCAAGGTTCACTGCTTCCACCAGATTGGAATAGTTCATCCCAATTCCCCCAAACTCTCAAATTGGCATTGGGTCATTAGTATATTTTCTCCCCTTTCATTTGCCAAGTTCTTGCTTCCTCTAATTAAGCATTGCTTTTCTGGCTTAATTATGACTTTTCCTGACCTTTTCTAAGCACCGAATGTATAATTGATTCCACATCCTCAGCATTTCATCACATCTGCTTCGGTTCTTAATTCTGACATTTGGTTGTATTGCCAGAGGGCCATTTCCTCTGTTTTCCTCTCTGGTTGTCACATTTCTATCCAATATGTAGATTTTTATCTCCCATTTTAGAGATGCCCCTAACATGTGATAGAATGCTTCTTGCTACTCTAGGTGGGCAGTAGTATTTGTGGACTATTCCTAATATACTGAACATCTTGAATATACTGAACAGGAGGAGGTGAAGGAGGTGGACTGCCCTTGAGAAAACCGCTCTGAAGACTTATGACTGATGTATATGCTATTAAAGGTTTATTTATTGATTGATTGATGGACTTATGACTGACCCAAGGTCAAACCAGCAGCTGCATGTGGAGGAGTGGGGAATCAAACCCAGTTCTCCCAGATTAGAGTCTGCATTCTTAACCACTACACCAAACTCATTTCTAGACCAGGGGCTGAATCCTTGGCAGCCATTCTTATCTTTGCTGTATTGC
This sequence comes from Gekko japonicus, assembly GCF_001447785.1. Taxonomy (NCBI): domain Eukaryota; kingdom Metazoa; phylum Chordata; class Lepidosauria; order Squamata; family Gekkonidae; genus Gekko; species Gekko japonicus. The sequence goes on along the minus strand of NW_015160856.1, from coordinate 830,387 downwards.
ATGGCAGTCCAAGCATTATAGAGTAAAGGTTAAGGTTTCCCTTGCTCGAAAGCCAGTCAAATCTGACCTAGGGCATGGTGCTCATCTCCATTTCCAAGCCGAAGAACCAGCACTGTCTGAAGACGTTTCCGTGGTCATGTGGCCAGCATGACTAGACGCTGAAGTGCACGGAATGCTGTTACCTTCCCACCGAAGCGGTACCTATTTATCTACTTCCAATTTCGTGCTTCTGAACCACTAGGTTGGCAGGAGCTGGGAAGCATTACATCGCAGCCCAAATCTACCTTTTCATGGGTGGTGAAGGCATATTGCCCTAGCAGTAAATGCCTTAAAATTGTGGAGTACATCTGCTGAGGCACAGCTGGAGTATTGCACACAATACTTAAAGATGTATATTAAAGAGTGGTTTACGTTTCTTACAACTTAAAAGCATATTTCTCTGCTGCTTGAATGAAACAATGGCAAACATTATTCTGTATCCTCAATTAAAATTTTGTAGACATTTGAAACAGAAGGGGCACCTGATCTTGCCAAATGGTGAACATCTCCTTTCCAGAGAGTTCCGCTTTCCAAGTCTACATTTGCCATGTTCAAAACCAGTCCATTCCACACTCACCACAAGGCTGTTCAACCAGTTGCAATTTGTGTGTTATGTGCTGTCAAGTCACTTTCAACTTATGGCAGCCCTATGAATTAATGTCCTTCAAAATGTCCTGTTGTTTTAACAGGTCTGGCAACATGAGCGCCGTGGCTTTCTTGGGTCTTCCTCTTTTCCTAGTACCTCCGCTTTTCCTAGCATTATTATCTTTTCCGGTGATTCTCGTCTTCTCATGATATGACCAAAGTTTGGTCATTTTAGCTTCTAGGGAGAATCCAGTTACAATAATGAAACACAACCTTGTATTTGCAGACTTTACATGGCAGCCACATTCTGACCTGCTAATTCTAAGTGACAGCCAGTGTGGTCCGGTGGTTAGAGGGAGTCAGGCAAGAATATGGAGATGTGAGCTTCGATCTCCACTAGTCCAGGGGCAGTACTAGAACTAGGGGGAGGAAATTTGAAGGAAATAGATTTTGGCTCAATATTTGGAGAACATTTCCCAATGGTAAGAGCTGCTCAATGGTAGAACAGATTGCCTCAAAAGATGATAGACTGTTCTTCACTGGAAATCTTTCTAGATCTGTTGGGGATGCTGAAATTGCATAGTCCCACAATGAATAAGAAGAAGAGATGGGATTTATACCCCACCCTTCACTACCCAAAGGAGTCTCAGAGCGGCTTACAATCTTCTTCCCTTCCTCTCCCCACAGCAGACACCCTGTGAGACAGGTGAGGCTTAGAGAGCTTGGAGAAAACTGCTCTTGAGAGAACAGCTCTGAGAGAACTGTGACTGACTCAAGCTCATCCAGCTGGCTGCATTTGGAGGAGTGGGGAAATCAAAGCCAGTTCTCCAGATTAGAGTCTGCCACTCTTAACCACAACACCAAATTGGCTCTCAGCAGAGGACTAGCTAACCTACCTTCCAATTTTCTATGACATGAATCTCCTGAGTGACCTTGGGTCTAACCTACCTCACAGGGTTGTTGTGAGGATAAAATGGGGAGGAGAGGATGATGTAGATATAGATAGATAGATAGATAGATAGATAGATAGATAGATGATAGATAGATAGATAGATAGATAGATAGATAGATAGATAGATAGATGATGGATGGATGGAGGCCTCGGTTCCTGCCGGAGCGCACCGGAGCACTGCTCCACCAGTCAGGAGCCCAGGGGGCGGGCACATAAGCCCCACCCCCTGCTCCCACCAACCATCAGTTGAGACATGGTGGGGAGGGCGAAACGTTCCCCCACCTCCCTGAGCCACGGGGTGGTGCCCTTGGACTCATAGGGGCAAATTCCACCTCTCGCATGTGATGCCGCTCGGACCTCACACTATAGAGATCTCAATATTCAACAATATTAGCTAGATTTATAATTGGGTTTTATTGTACATCACATGCGAAAGGTCATTCTGGCTCCCCTAGCTCTCGGGAGGGGCTTTTTAAAGATAGATAGATAGATAGATAGATAGATAGATAGATAGATAGATAGATAGATAGATGACGGACAGACATGTAATTAGATGATAGATGAGAGAGAGACAGAGACAGAGACAGAGGCAGGCAAGGGAAGGCTGGTCATAGATGAAACAGGGCAATTCTATTAATCTGGAACAAGGTAAAGAGGGCTCTATCCATTTCTGTCTGATACAGTTTATATAGTATCCCTGTCCAACCCTGGAAGAATATGATGAGTCCATGTAAACCTGTAAGACTGAAGCATAAGATTACGTATGTACATATGTGCTGTCAAGTTGTAGCTGATTTATGGCCACCCCATCAATGGTATTTCAAGGCACGTGGAGAAGCAGAGGTGGATTGCCATTGCCTTCCTCTGAAGAGTCTTCTTCGGTGGCCTCCCATCCAAAGATCAACCCTACTTATCTCCCAAGATCTGAGAAGCCTTCCCTCCCTAAGCATGAGATTAGGATCTCATAAAGAGCTGTATTAAAATCCCTTGACATGGTCTCCTTAGCAGCCTCCACCCTCCGTTCCCCATCTGCAGGAAAAGGGGAAAGAATGATCACCTAATGCTCATGCATTATGGGTATGTCACTGATTACCTCATGGTTACTGTAAAGATTAATGTGATCAGGACATAGATGCACATTTGACAAATAAATTGCTACACGTATAATACTGCTATTGCAAATGCCGGTGATTTATAATGGATGAATCACCGTGTTTCCTCAAAACAACATGCCCTCAAAAATGCTTCCAACAAAGCAAAATGCTGCTGTCTGAAAGCAATTTCCCTTCCCCTTAATTGAAAAAATGAGGTTTTGAAAGCCGGCTCCATGTAAACAGGAGTGCGGCCCACCCCAGCAGCTGCCACTGCATCGATAAATCTCCGCTCTCACATCCAGCACATTCATCACGGCAACAAACTGCAGAGATTCCAAATATCAGCACCACTGAAAGGAAAACTTGCAGTCAGAGTATCCAAACACAGGGCCTTATTGATGGGTGATGATTCTTTGGGGGGCAATTGAAGGGCCATACGGTTTCTACATTTCGTATCTGCCTTTTCACTAGACAAACCTTCGCTTACGTAACTGTTGGTTGAAGAGTGTGAGTTGCTTAGAGTGATGCAGATGTTAGGATGGAGCGGAAGAAAGGACTTCATTTGTGCCACACATCACTGGGGGTCAAGTCACCATCTTTTTTTCCAGTACAAGAACTGAACCCTGGAACCTATGAAGCATGCATGCATATCAGTTACTTGCGAGCTACATCTTCCATTACAAATTTGCCCGGAGCAGTTTACAAAACTTAAAAAAAACAAAACACCACCAATATAGGCAACTGAAATTGATAAATGAGCAGTACAATCTAGGAAGCCGGCAGAAGAGCAGGATAAAAAACAGCAGTCTAAAGAAATATAGTAGAACCGTTTCAACAAGGGTGGTTAATAGGCAGTATCAGCAAAGGCGATTCAAATACCAATTAAATGAAAGTAAAACATTAGTTACACTCGCCTGTTAGCAAAGTGGCGGGGCAACCAGAATTAAGAACAGTAGATTCAGGAGGACATGCAGTCCCTTAAACATCTCCCCTCACCTGATGTTGTCAGATCTCAGAAGCTAAGCAGGATTGGCCTTGGTTAGTACTT
>NW_015160856.1:798588-825431 GCF_001447785.1 Gekko japonicus | reverse complement strand
AAATTATCTGCCTAAAACGTTGCCTGCTCCAAATACCTGCAGCTGAGGCGTCCTTTCCAAACTGCAGAGATTCCAAATATCAGCACCACTGAAAGGAAAACTTGCAGTCAGAGCATCCAAACACAGGGCCTTATTGATGGGTGATGATTCTTTGGGGGGCAATTGAAGGGCCATACGGTTTCTACATTTCGTATCTGCCTTTTCACTAGACAAACCTTCGCTTACGTAACTGTTGGTTGAAGAGTGTGAGTTGCTTAGAGTGATGCAGATGTTAGGATGGAGCGGAAGAAAGGACTTCATTTGTGCCACACATCACTGGGGGTCAAGTCACCATCTTTTTTTCCAGTACAAGAACTGAACCCTGGAACCTATGAAGCATGCATGCATATCAGTTACTTGCGAGCTACATCTTCCATTACAAATTTGCCCGGAGCAGTTTACAAAACTTAAAAAAAACAAAACACCACCAATATAGGCAACTGAAATTGATAAATGAGCAGTACAATCTAGGAAGCCGGCAGAAGAGCAGGATAAAAAACAGCAGTCTAAAGAAATATAGTAGAACCGTTTCAACAAGGGTGGTTAATAGGCAGTATCAGCAAAGGCGATTCAAATACCAATTAAATGAAAGTAAAACATTAATTACACTCACCTGTTAGCAAAGTGACGGGGCAACCAGATTTAAGAACAGTAGATTCAGGAGGACATGCAGTCCCTTAAACATCTCCCCTCACCTGATGTTGTCAGATCTCAGAAGCTAAGCAGGATTGGCCTTGGTTAGTACTTGACCCCCAAGGAACTCCAGGGACACTATGCAGAACCAGGCAATGGCAAACCACCTCCAAACATCTATTCCAGTTTGGTGTAGTGGTTAAGACTCTAATCTGGGAGAACCGGGTTTGATTCCCCACTCCTCCATGTGCACCTGGATGACCTTGGGCAAGCCATAGTTCTGTCAGAGCTGTTCTTGAAAAAAGAGCAGTTTCTGTCAGAGCTCTTTCAGCCCCACCTACCTCGCAGGGTGTCTGTTGTGGGGAGGGGAAGGAGTTTGTAAGCCGCTCTGAGACTCCTTTGAGTAGTGAAGGGCAGGGTATAAATCCAATGTCTTCTCTTCTCCTTGCCTTACACTGTGCTGGCTTTGCAAGTACATTGATATGCTCAGATATAGTAATTAAAAGGGATTTTTTAAAAAAAGGACTGGTTAAGCATGATGAAGGTAATTCCAGAAACATTGTCGTGTCAGTCTGTTTTCGCAAAGTGAAAGAGAAATCAAGTGGCACATTAAAGACAAACCAAGTTAATTCAATAACAAGCTTTTGTGAGTAGTGCTCACTTCATCAGTTGCATATGGTGTGGGAAATCCTCTTACGGAGAATTTTTATAACCAAAATCACATGGGATTGGGGAGAGGAAAATCTGTAGCAGAGAAAGACCTGTTGCAAGTCATTCAAGTGTAAGTTCTGCATAAGGGATCAGGATGGTTGGGTTTCTGACCTACAAAATCATACTCTGGGATAAATTTTGTTTGTCTTTCTGGTGCCACCAGATCTCTATTTTATTTTGCTGCAAAAGACTAACCTGACTATCCTCTGAAAAAAATTATGGTGAGTCTGTTTGCTTGTGGCCCTTCAAGTGATGACCTACTGTCAGCTAGCTGCCATTATGTGTTTTGTGACCTCTGTGTACATATCTTGCCCTCTTGCACCCAGCTTGGTTTCTATTCTCCTTACCTTTTACAGCTTCCATTACTTTGTTTGTTAACCATGTAGGCTTTTTCTTATACCTGTTTGTGCCTTTCCTAACCTGCGGAATATATTTTATTTGAGCTTCTAGAATTGTAGTTTTAAACAGTTTCCAAGCTTCCCCAATGGTTTTGACCCTTTCTACTTTTCCCTTCAGTTTCCTCCCCACATGTCCCCTCATATCAGAGAAGTTACCCCTTTTAAAGTTAAAAGTGGTTGTGTGAGTCTTTTTGGCCAATTCCCTATTTGTACAAATGTTGAACTCAACAACATTATGATCACTGTTCCCAAGTGGTGCAATCACTTTTACATCTCTCACCAGGTCTTGAGTGTTACTTAGGACCAAATCAAGGATCGCCTCTCCCCTGGTAGGTTCCATGACCATCTGCTCCATAGCACAGTCATTTAGAGTGTCTAGAAACTCAATCTCTTTCTCTCGACTAGAACACATATTGACCCAATCAATGTGTGGGTAGTTAAAATCACCTATTACGACACAGTGTTTTTGTCTAGCTGCTATCTTGAATTCATTCATCACTTTATAATCCTCATCTATCTTTTGATCTGGTGGGCGATAACAAACTCCCAGTGTTAAGTTTCCTTTTGGCCCCCCTATTTCAACCCATAGAATTTCCAGAAGTGAATCCAATTCTCTTAGCCTCTCAATCTCTCTGGACTTTATACCCTCTCTGACATACAGAGCCACCCCACCTCCAACCCTTCCTCCCCTATCTTTCCAATATAATATATAACCAGGAATCACTGATTTTCCCACCAAGTTTCTGAAATACCCACAATGTCTATTTTTCCCTTCAACACCAAGCACTCCAACTCCCCGATTTTACCTCACATCCTGTGAGGTAGGTGTGGTTGAGAGAGCTCTTTCAAGAACTGCCCTTGAGAGACAAGTTCTGAAAGAACTTGTAACTGACCCAGGCTCACACCAGCAGCTGCATGTGTAGTAGTGGGGAATCAAACCCAGTTCTCTCAGATTAGAGTCCATGCTCCTAACCACTACACCAAACTGGCTCTTACACAATCCATGCTTATTCTTCCTCGATAGATTTTGTTCATCAATGTGCCTTCCAATTCTATCTTTAATAATGGATTCTACTAACTTACCCAGTATTGATGTTAGACTGACCAGCCTGTAATTTCCTGGAACTCCTCTGGAACCTTTTTTAAAGAATGGGGTTACATTAGCTACCTTCCAGTCCTCGAGAATGGAGGCAGATTTTAGTAATAGACTGCATATTTTTGCCAGGAGATCCACAAGTTCACAATTGAGTTCTTTCAGAACTCTTGGATGTATTCTGTCTGGGTCTGGTGATTTGTCAGTTTTTTATTTGTCCATCTGTCACAGGATCAGTCATAGGTATGTCTAAATCTGGTTTTTAGGGTACGGTGAGAGACTGAAAGGAAGGCATTCTGTGTGCTAACTCCATGCTTTCCTTCCTTATTTTAGCTTAGGAAACCAAGGGCGGTTTTTTAGGCAATACATCTACACGTATTTAATTTGCAAGTAGGAGTTTGAACATAATAGGCCTCTGGCTTGCTCATAATATCGTTATTATTGTTTTCATGGCTTTCGAAGACAGCTGCTAAATTATCTTGCTTAAGGCTGGTGCCAGAGCTTGTACGTGAAATATATTATCCTTTGCATGCTCACGCAAACTTCCCAGTTAGTCTCTCCGACAGCAGTACCAACTCAGATGCAAAATCCTCTGTCTGTTTCTGACATCCGACAAACCTGATCTCTTGGAGATAGAAATGGCTTGCATTTCCGTGCCTTTTTGCCACCTGGGTGGAGTTTCTGCATTTGAAAAGGAGCACATTAAAAATAAAGTCCCCAACTAATTACCCTGGGAGGGTTCTGAATTCAACTCGATCAACAGAAAGGCCAACATTTGCTGGCAACCTGCTGTTTTAATCTGCAACACCTGGCATTGGGGAAGAAGATATTCATGCACAGGGACACCCTTTGCTTTCTGGTGGGAGCAAAGGTGTAATGTCAAACATCACAAGAGAGCAAGATTCACAGCAAGTTTCAAAGGCACGCTATTGGATATATTCAGGATCAAATGGTAGGAAGAACAGCAAGGAGAGATAAGGAGGCCTTCTTGAAGGAACAGTGCAAAGTAATAGAGGAAAACAATAGAATGGGAAGGGCTAGAGATCCCTTCAAGAAAATTGGAGAAATCAAGGGAGCATTCCATGCAAAACTGGCCATGATAAAGGACAAAAAAGCAGAAGAGATTAGGAAAAGATGGCAAGAATACACAGAAGAACAATACAAGAAAGACCTCGACGTCCTTGACAACCACGACGGTAAAATCACTGACCTCAAGCCAGACATCCTGGAATGTGAAGTTAAATGGGCCTTAGAAAGCATTACTAACAACAAAGCTAGTGGAGGTGATGGTTTTCCAGCTGAGCTATTCAAAGTCTTAAAAGATGATGCTGTTAAAGTGCTGCACTCAATTTGCCAGCAAATTTGGAAAATGCAACAGTGGCCACAGGATTGGAAAAGGTCAGTATACATTCCAATCAGAGATCAAATTGCCAACATTGGCTGGATTATGGAGAAAGCAAGAGAGTACCAGAAAAATATCTACTTCTGCTTCATTGACTATGCTAAAGCTTTTGACTGTGTGGATCACAACAAACTATGGCAGGTCCTTAAAGAGATGGGAGTACCAGACCACCTCACATGTCTCTTGAGAAACCTGTATAAGGGCCAAGAAGCGACAGTTAGAACCGGATATGGAACAACTGATTGGTTTAGCATAGGAAAAGGAGTACGACAAGGATGTATATTGTCACCTTGCTTATTTAATATATATGCAGAGTACATCATGTGAAATGCTGGCCTGGATGAATCACAAGCGGGAATTAAGATTGCTGGGGAAAAGATCAACAACCTCAGATATGCAGATGATACCACTCTAATGGCAGAAAGTGAAGAGGACCTTAGGAGCCTCTTAGGGTAAAAGAAGAGAGCGCAAAAGTGGGTTTGAAGCTCAACATCAAAGAAACTAAGATCATGGCATCTAGCCCCCTCACTCCTTGGCAAATAGAAGGGGAAGTCATGGAAGTAGTGACAGACTTCACGTTCCTGGGATCCCAGATCACCGCAGACTGTGACAGCAGCCATGAAATTAAAAGACGCCTGCTCCTTGGGAGGAAAGCGATGGCGAACCTAAACAGCATGATAAAAAGTAGAGACATCACCCTGCCAACAAAAGTCCGCATGGTCAAAGCAATGGTATTCCCAGTAGTCATGTATGGCTGCGAGAGTTGGACTATAAGGAAGGCCGAGCGCCGAAGAATAGATTCTTTTGAACTATGGTGCTGGAGAAGACTCTTGAGAGTCCCTTGGACTGCAAGAAGAACAAATCAGTCAATCCTCAAAGAAATCAACCCTGACTGTTCCCTGGAAGGCCAGATAATGAAAACGAAGCTCAAATACTTTGGCCACCAAATGAGAAGGGAGCACTCACTGGAAAAGACCCTGATGCTGGGAAAGATTGAAGGTCAAAGAAGACGGGGACGGCAAAGGATGAGATGGTTAGACAGTGTCATCGATGCAACGAACATGAAATTGAGCAAACTTCAGAGGACGGCGGAAGACAGGAAGGCCTGGCGTGATGTGGTCCATGGGGTCGCGAAGAGTCAGACTCGACTGTGCGACTGAACAACAAAGTATCCTTTTACTGTAATAACTGAGAAACACATTGTTGGGATGGAGGTGGGGAACTGTCCATCCTGGCCTCCCTCAGTGGCACCTCTGACCACTCAAGAAGACCCCCCCCTCTAAGTGTTATTTGTCAATTTTTCTTATGCCATCAAGTCTCAGCTGATTTATGGCGACCCTGTAAGATTTTCAAGGCAAGAGACTTTTAGAGGTGGTCTGCCATTGCCTGCATCTGCGTAGCAGTCCTAGACTCCCCTGGTGGTCTCCCATCCAAGCGCTAATCAAAGCTGACCTTGCTTAGTTTCCAAGACCTGAAAAGATCAGGTTAGACTCAGTTATCCGAACTGGGGCGTTTTTCACATCATCCATTGGCATCTCATATGCACTCACACATTCTGCTGTTAGTTCCACTGTTGCCGTGGACTGCGACATAAAAGTCTAAGCTGAGCTGCTTTGAAGCCTGTTTGTTGCTGACATGTTCAAGGCTGGCCTGCCCACGAGGCACGGACAAGCAAAGTTTCCATCTCAGGCTTCAGAGATGAGGATGTGCAGACAAGTCCTCCAGGTAAATCCTGCTTTTAAAACCCCATCTTGGCTGCTTTGAGATGCCCCCCTGGAGATTCCATCCTGAGCTGCACAGCGAGAGGAAGACCAAGGAGAGATTGCTTATGGCTGCCGGTGACTGGAGACTGCAGCTCGAGGGGCCAGAGAACAGAGGAAAACGGGGGAAGAACTGATGAAAGGGGGGCTGATGCGCCAATTAGCATGGGAGACAGACCCGAACGACTGCTGGCTTTTATATTTTCAAAGGAAGAGTTGCCAAGTGCCTTTGTCCCCATTGCCTTTGGTGCAGCACGTGATCTCGTCTACATCTCGCATCATCTAATCTAGTTAGTAGAGCCATCTAAAGCAGAGCTACGGCCTTCTAAGTCTGTTGACTTCAATGGATTTAGAAGAATGTATCTTGGCTTAGGATGGTGTTGTCAAGTCTGGTATCGCTTCTCTTTAGCTTTTTTTAAAAAGACTATGACAACCTGCAGATTTTCCCTTCCCATAAGGCCGCAACACCCTGACCTGGAAAACCCAAGCTGGCCCAATCTCATCAGGTTTTAGAAGATAAGCAGTGTTGCCATGGGAGATCTCTGAGGAATTCCAGGGTCACAATGCAGAGATAGGCAATGGCAAACCACCTCTGAACATCTCTTGCCTTGAAAACCCTGCCACCAGCCCTTTATTTTGTTATTGCATATGATTTTATGATGTTTACAATCTGTGTTTTAATGTATCTTAATTTTTATTGTATGCCTTGGCAGGGGGGGCGGGATATAAATTGAAATAAATTAAAAAATGAGTCAGCTGTAGCTTGATGGCTCTTTCCACCACCAGTCCCACAATTTGTCTTTCCTTTCTTTTATTTGCTTTTCTTCTGTTTCACTTCCAGCTCAATTCTGCACTAAGCCATTCAGTTTGAGACCATAGAAAAACTACAAACCTTCCTACATGTATTCCTGTGCTGAATTACTGATGAACGCTACAGGCAGAAGTTGTACTATTACTACAGCTAGTGCAGCATACTTAGGCTTGGATCCAAACTAGCGTTTCTGCAGATGCAAGGACTTCTGTTCCATCTCCCCTCTCTTGTAACAGTCTGAAATGTTCCCAAGGTCCTGTCCATGGGGTTGTCCCCTCTTCCCCACATGTAGGGTTCCTGAGAGCATTTTGGGCTCCCACGAGGACATCGCACTCTGTGGGCGGCAGTCCTCGCTAGTCTGGATCCAACCCATAGTAGCTAAGAGTTACAGCAAGCCATTCCTTGCAGCCTCAATTTCCCTTCCACCTTTGCAGTAATAATAAGTGCTGTCAAGTAACAGCCAGCTTACGGCAACCCTCCTGAGGTTGTCAAGGAAAGAGATAAGTAGAAGTAGTTTGCCATTGCTTTCCTCTGTGTAGCAACCCCTGGTCTCCCCACAGTCTCCTATCCATAGCCAGCCCTACTTAGCTTCCCAGCACTACAGAGCTCAGGCTAGTCTGGGCTATTCCGGCTGCTACATTTGCAATATGAGCACAGTAATGTTGATCTTCCTTATTGGATTGTTGCGAGAATTGCACTAAGTTCATGTATGCAGAGCACAACAGAACATTCAAAGTGCTATTATTATTAGAACATGAGCTATTTAGCTGAAAGTCCCCGGTCCAAATCTCAGCTGAGTCATGAACTCAACGGGCATGCTCCACAGCCCGCCCTCTCTTCCCCATCTGTACTGACGTGTCAAGCGGCCCTGGGTCTCTACGGGAAAGAGAACAACTGAGGAATGTTTTGACAATCTGCTTCGGTTTCTCCTGTTCTCTCCCTCTTGGCTTCTCGGATTCCAGACTCCCCCACTGAACGTGCTCCCTTCAGTCTTCTGTAGCTTAACATATGCATTACCCGGCTCTTTTTAAATGAATGATCTGAATAAAAGCCCATGAAAACCAAAGCCCAGCTGGAAATATTCAGTGTAAAATAACCTCTCTCAAAGGTGTTCCCTGCATTCCCACGCAATTTCACATTTACCCCCCAAGAAATCACAAACAACAGTAGGAGCATTTAGGCTTAATGCCGCTCTGCGTGAGGTAACAGTGAGATCTGAATGCAAAAACTGTCTCTGCGAAGGTGTCTTGCTCAGAACTGCCAAAGTGCTATGAAGATGGGGGCTATTAAAATAAAAACGAGGTGTGAAAACAAAATCTATCAAATGTCCTTAGAGTCACCCCAGTGAGGACAGAAATGGGGAGGAGCTACAGCTGAACTGTACAGCTTTCTGCTTTGTACACAGAACACACTGGGTTCAAGGCTCGATATCACCAGTCAAAAGATCTCAGCAATTTTGGGGGGAAACGTTCCATCATTAAAGGTAGCCTGCCTGGTGTTGACAAAGGCCTGTACTTTTGCTGTGGTTGTTCCAGTTTGGTGTAGTGGTTAAGTGCGTAGACTCTAATCTGGGAGAACCAGGTTTGATTCCACACTCCTCCACTTGCACCTGCTGGGTGACCTTGGGCAAGCCATAGTTCTCGCACAGCTGTTCTTGAAAAAGAGCAGTTTCTGTCAGAGCTCTCTCAGCCCCACCTACTTGTCTGCTGTGGGGAGGGGGAGGGAAAAGAGTTTGTAAGCTGCTCTGAGACTCCTTTGGGAATGAAGGGCGGGGTATAAATCCAATCTCCTCCTCCTCCTCTTCTTCTTCTTCTTGGAATGGATTTAGGTGAGTGGAGGAGAGAAGACAGCATGGGAGAGTCCAATCTCATCAGATCTTGGAAGCCAAGCAGAGTCACGATTTAGGTGGGAGGCCACCAAGGAAAACTCTGCAGAGGAAAATCATGGCAAACCACCTCTGCTTCTCCCTTGCCTTGAAAACCCCTTTCAGAATTTGCCATAAATTGGTTGTGACTTGATGGCACGTGCATCCATATGTTAGGTGAAGAGATCACCCTCCTTGGGAATGTTCAGAACTTTTAATTTAATGTTGCTCACGGGCATTCTAATGCAGTTTTAAAGGGTTTATTAGGGTTTGGAAGAGTGAATTTGTGTTTTATGGTTTTAATTATGTATCGTAAGCTGCCCCTAGCCATGGCGTGAGGTGCAATACAAAACAACAAAAATTCTCTGCCTGAGGCCCCAGAGCTAGTCAGGGGACACAATTTGGAGCTAGATAAGTTCTGTATAAAGCAAGTTGATATGTTCATATGGATCTTGTTGAAATCATACTCCTTCCAACAGCAAAACAGTCAGAGGACCCAGTGAGCAGAGAAGTGCATCGGTTAAGGTTCAGGGGTATGCGCTTCAAAAACTTTAATAACTATTTCAGATCCGGATTTTGGTTAGGACGCTGTTTTTCTTTTCCTGAATTTTTTAAAAGTATCATTATCAGCTTGGGATTTGGGGGGATATATTTTGGGGGTTCTGAAAATTTGGGACCATGATTTTTGTTGTTACCACCCCTCCAGAGGCAGCAGGAAGGGAGGGAATACAAACCAAAATTAATTCTTCCATACACATTTTTATCATAACATAAGAACATAAGAAATGCCAATGTTGAATTAGGCCAAAGGCCCATCCAGTCCAACACTCTGTATCACACAGTGGCCAGAAATACCAGTGCCATCAGGAGGTCCACCAGTGGGGCCAGGACATTAGAAGCCCTCCCACTGTTGACCACCCCCAAACACCAAGCATATCAAAGGCAACAGAGTCCAACACATAGCCAGAAAATGGCAGGCCAGCTCCTGGACTCCCAACAAGGCTTGGCTGCCATTATGGCCATTTCCTCTTCCCACTCCCAGGGAGGCTTTAAAAAAAAAACAATCGATATAACGGTACAGCAACATGTATACAAAAAAAATCGATATAACGGTACAGCAACATGTATACAAAAATCTCCAAATTCCCAGCTTTTATGTTTGGGAGTGTTTGGAGTCATTTCTGGTGCGCTTGAACAAACCAAGAACAGCTCCTTTGGCTCAGGTATCCTTGAATGCACAGCCCAAGTAGGGTTGCCAGCTCCAGCTTCAGAAATTCCTGGAGATTTGGAGATGGTGCCTCATGGTTGCTGGGCTCAGGGAGGAGAGGAAGCTCATCGAGGAGACGATGTCACTGTGGGACTTCCATTTCTCCATTGCAGGCCCCGCTCCCAGCTGCCATTTCCTCCAGGGGAACTGATTGCTGTGTTTTGTAGATCAGCTGTAATTCTGGAATAGGGTTGCCAGGTCTGTCAGATCAGCTGAAACAATCGATATAACGGTACAGCAACATGTATACAAAAATCTCCAAATTCCCAGCTTTTATGTTTGGGAGTGTTTGGAGTCATTTCTGGTGTGCTTGAACAAACCAAGAACAGCTCCTTTGGCTCAGGTATACTTGAATGCACAGCCCAAGTAGGGTTGCCAGCTCCAGCTTCAGAAATTCCTGGAGATTTGGTGATGGTGCCTCATGGTTGCTGGGCTCGGGGAGGAGAGGAAGCTCATCAGGGATACGATGTCACTGTGAGACTTCTCCATTGCAGGCCCCGCCCCCAGCTGCCATTTCCTCCAGGAGAACTGATTGCTGCGTTTTGTAGATCAGCTGTAATTCTGGAATAGGGTTGCCAGGTCTGTCAGATCAGCTGGCGGGGGATGGGGGTGAACTTACTGGGAGAGGGAAGAAGCCGGAAATAAATGTGATGTGCCTACATCACCCGGAAGAATTAGCCTCTACCATAGAGTTTTGCCCCAAAACCAGAGCGACGCCCCCTCCAACATCACCAACATGCCCACATCATTTCTGGTTGATGTAGGCACGTCACATTTATTTCCGTCTTCTTGCCTGTTTGGGGGGGTAATGTTTGGGGGGCAGAGAGGAGCACACAAAACCAGGAAACCCACACCCACACCAGGGGGTTCTGGCATCCCTATTCTGGAAGGGCTCCAGGCCCCACCTGAAGGTTCATCACAAACCAAGAAGGGATTCACAGGTATCCAACAGGAAGAACAACACACAAACAAACCCTGTGATATGAATGACATTTAGTAAGAATCATATTGTTTTTTAAACTTTATAAAATTACAAAAATTGTCCAACATTCTCAACTTTACAATATTGCAAAAAAGTCCAACATTCTCAATGAGCACCCGAATATAAGCCCATTTCAACAGCAGTCTTCCTCAGGAGTAATCCTATATGGTAAGGAGGTGTCAGCTTCTTAATCCAGTTCAATACATTAATAGGAGTAAACTTCTTTATTTCCTTCAAAATGTCCTGGGAAAAAACATGGTAAATGAAAAGCAACATGAAGCTGAAGGGAATATAATTATTTTAAACTTTTAATTATTTAATCTATAGAACTTACTTCTGGTTCCATTATAAGTGTTTATATTGGGAGCAAGCCAATCCTCTCTAGGTGCAAAAAGCCTCATCAATTTTACTGGCTGATGCTCTCCATGAACACTATAGTAGTATCAAACCAGTCCTATTATTCTCCCTGGCTAGAAGCCTTCAATTTTCAAATGGCTGGCAAATGCTCTCTACAACAAACTGAATCCAGAAGGTCCTGAGTTATTCCAGCAGTAGATGGTGAAAATGACCCTATCTTGGCTTGAGACCTTTGAGAGCCATGGTCAGAGGAGAGGATACGAAGCTAGAGGCACCAATACTCTGACTCAGCATAAGGCATAAGAATGTAAGTAGAGCCCTGCTGGATCAGACCAAAGACCCCTCTCGTCCAGCACTCTGTTTGCACAGTGGCCGACCAGCTGCCTCTGGGTAGCCCACAAGCGGGGTGATGGCAACAGCATCCTCTCTCCAATGCCGGAGATTCATTTATGTCCACCAAGACAATGGAAGACTCATATGCTTGTGTTCTCTTCATTTTTAAAATATTTTTATTCCTTCAAATACCATTATAAAAAAATGTTTGTTCCCATCCTTATATAGTCACAGTACCAATTCTAATTTAAACGGAGGCCATACATTTTTCTTCCAGTTTAATGAGCGGAGAGTTAGAAACACTTGTTCGGTGAATCTAAGTGAACACTTTCCTGGGACTAAGCCCCACTGAATAAAATGACATTTACTTCTAAGTACACCTGCTTAGTACTGCTAGCATAGCCATTTCCACCATCTCTAACAACTTGAGCAAGCTTCTCCTTGGTTGCTGGAATGACTGCTGATTTCCATTGCCAGGCTCGTAACATCTTAGCTGCCAATAAAAAATGGAATGCAAACAGTCTATTAGTCCCTTGACACTGCTCTTCCAAATAACTAAAAAAAACATACAATCAGCGCTGGCTTCTTATTTGAAATTGCACATGGCCATAAATGGGGGGGGGAGGCCTTGGATGAATAACAAAAACAAGATCAGCATTTTAACTGTTTTAATATTTAAGTCCCCCCCTCCCTGTTAGCAAGGTGCTATTGTACTAATTGTAGGTACATGATAGGCTTCCTTCACTGCCTCTTTTGCATGTCTAGATGGTCTTGTGTGAGTTCAAAGCTCCTGGAGAAATGCTGTTTGTAGAATCTCAGAGCCCACATGTTCCAGAGTGTGTTGGAGGAAATAAGGTTACATCTCCATCCCCCCAAGCCCTTCAGTCAGTGAGGTGGACAGGCCCCAAGGTGGTTCCTGGCCCAGTTCCCTAAAATCCTTCTAAAGTTGCCTTCATCGCCATCCAAATGATGGTGGTCACCAATTTCCCCAGTGCATCTGGAACCTGTCTGCTGCAGGCCTAGAAGAATTTTTGAATAAATGCAACCGATCCTCATCTTACTGAGGAGTCCTCTTTGATTCTGCTGGGAAAAAGAGGCATTAAGCCCCTTGTTCTCATAGTCAGGGCTATTTTGGGGCAGGAACGCACAGGAACAGAGTTCCGGCTGGCTCCCGAGTTGGCCACGCCCAGCAGGAACTCATTAGCATAACAGGCCACACCCAACAGCAGGAACTCATTAGGCTTGGCTACATTAGGGGTGTGTGGCCTAACATGCAAAGGGGTTCCTGCTACAAAAAGAGCCCTGGTTTTGACAACAAACAAGGTAAACAGAATAAGAAGCAAAAGGTGGGTGTGGCTGGATGACCACACTTCTGGTAACATGTGGGTGCGGCCTAATGTGCTATGCTGTCAGGGGTGTGGCCTAATATGCTAATGAGTTTCTGCTGTTGGGTGTGGCCAATTATGCTAATGAGTTCCTGCTGGGCTTTTTCTACCAAAAAGAGCCCTGCTCATAGTTAGTACATATCAGAGTGGGGAAACGTGCCTACTTGATCCCACGAGGGAACCTCACTGTCCTGAGTGGGAGGATGGGGGGTACTGCTCAGACTACGCACCTCCAGGTGGGGCCTGAAGTTCTACCACAATTACAGCTGATCTCCAGACTACAAGGATCAGTCCCCCTGGAGGAAACAGCAGTTTTAGAGGACGAACTCTATAGTGTCAAATCCCCACTGGGCTCCCTGTCCTCTCCAAGTCCCACTCTCGTCATTCACTGCCCTGAATCTCTATGGTGGAGTTGGCAACCCTAGGTAGTGCAGTGGGGGCAAACCACTCTAGAAGGCAGCCCCCGGTATAAATCGATGGCCGTAATGGCCCCTCTCATCCGCTGCCCCATCTGAGATGAGGAGATGATTTGTTCATCTGCGCCAGTCTCTTCTTCTTCTTGAGTCTGTTTGGTGTAGTGGTTAAGAGCAGCAGACTCTTGATTCCCCACTCCTCCACATGGAGCCAGCTGGGTGACCTTGGGTCAGTCACAATTTTCTCAGAGCTGTTCTCTCAAGAGCAGTTCTTGAAAGAGCTCTCTCAGCCCCACCTACTTCACAGGGTGTCTGTTGTGGGGAGTGGAAGGGAAAGGAGATTGGAAGCTCCTCTGAGACTCTGAGTGAAGTATTGGGTATAAAACCAATTCCTCCACCACCACCACCACCAAGAACACAATCAATGTAATACCTCCTATTTAGGATCCACTCCGTGGCACATATTATGGCCTAACAAAAGCTGTTACATGGGCTGCGTTGATGGCTTGTTGGCTTTTAATTTTGGACTGACATGGCTGTAAATGACATCCTTGTCTTTTGTGTGTGTGAAGTGCCAGTCCAGTCACAGCTGACCCACAGGGTTTGCAAGACAAGTGATTCAGGAGAGGTGGTTTGCCATGGCCTTCCTCTGCAAAGTCTTCCTTGGTGGTCTCCCATCCGAATACTGCCATTGCTTCACTTCTGAGATCCGACCAGATCAGGCTATACTTTACCATCCCACATTCCCACCATTTCCATTCATTCTCCATACCACCATCGCCAAACACCCACACTAGGTGAGAGGGAATAATTCACAAAGTGGAATGGGGAATCTATTTGTGGGATGGCTCGCAACAGCAACTCTTGGCAACAGCTGTCTGTCGGAGGCCTCTGGATTTTATAGGCCAATTGCTTGTGTGTTAACAGGGTCCCTGGTTTCTGTTTGTTTCACCCCTCCTTATCGGCTTTCCTAAATTGGGAAGCTCATTCACAGCTATCGTGGGAGCTCTCAAGAGGTGTTAAGTGCAAATTAGGTGTGAACAAGAGGGCACACACCAAACCAGCCTGAAGTTTTAATCCCTTGCTGGGTAAAAATAGAAGGTGGTGGAGGGCCAGAAAGGCAAGAGACAGCAAACAAAAGCCAGAGACTTTAGACCAGGGGTCCCCAACCTTTTTGAGTCTGCAGGGATTCCGGCCCAGAGTGGTAGATGCAGCCACAAAATGGCCGCTGGCTGTGTGAGTCAGAGCCAGACACAGAATGGCTGCTACAGCTTACCTTCAGTCACACAGTGAAGGCCCTTATTCTGGGGTGGCAGCTGCTGCCAAAGCAACATTTAAAAAAAAGAAATCTGCACAGCCAATCAAAACTGCAATGGCCAATGAAAAGCCATGCTGGGCAAAAGCCACACCTGGCCCCACCTGCTTCCTAAAGACACTTGGTGGGCAGCCTAGCTTTAGACAGCTGTTTGCTAGGCTGAACTGGCCCCTCAAATTACAGGAAAGTGCCCGGCCGGCTGCTCCCCTAGATCTTTCTTCTAAACAGGGGTACGCAGGTCTATGCAGGATGTATGGGTCTGAACAGGGCTAATGAGACACAACCCTTTCTTAGTGGCAGAAAAATTCACCCTGGCCCTCCTGAGCTCCTGTGACTCTAACGTAATACTGCTCAGCTGTTCAGGAAGAGTGATAGAACTTTCAGGTTGGTTCATGCAGCCTAGTGCTTGCTGTCACATCTTGGCTGTGAAAAGGGTCTTCTGGAAGCAGAGAAAACCCTTTCCTGGGGATACTAACAATGGCTGTCTTGTATGAGAGAGGCAGAGGGGCTGTTTGGAGTAGTAGTTTGGCGTAGTGGTTAAGTGCGCTGTCTCTAATCTGGGAGAACCAGGTTTGATTCCCCACTCCTCCACATGCAGCTGCTGGTGTGACCCTAGGTCAGTCACAAGTTCTTTCAGAGCTGTTCTCTCAAGAGCAGTTCTTGAAAGAGCTCTCTCAGCCTCACCTACCTCACAGGGTGTCTGTTGTGGAGAAGGGAAGGGAAAGGAGATTGTAAGCTGCTCTGAGACTCCTTCTGCTTGGCATGCAGAAGGACCTTGGTTCAATCCCTGGTATCTCCAGTTTTAAAGACCGAGCAAGAGATGATGTGAAAGACCCCTGCCTGAGACCCTGGAGAGCCACTGCCAGTCTGAGTAGACAAGGGTCTAATTCAGTATAAGGCAGATTCGTGTGTTCATGTGTCCGTGGTGCAAATATCTGACTGTGCCTTCTGACAGCCAGCCGGCATCTATTTGGGTCTCCCTGTCCCCACCACTATCCCAGCCTGTCCTATATGTCCGTTTCCTCCCCGCCAAACCTACGAACTATCCTTCAACCTGCCTGAGTTTTGACATCTCCTGACATGCCTACCCTGCCCTCCCCAAACTTTACTGAAGCAACGGATAATTGATAGCCAGTTCTGCGCATTTGGAATGCCAAGAGGCGCGTAAACAAGGTGATGTCGCCCCTGAAGCAGTTGCATGTTGGGATTCTGCTGGGTTTTCAGCCCGACGGTGAAAATAGACCGGAGGAAGCTGAGCCACAAAAGCAATTGGCTTAGAGCTGGCTGTTTCTCACAGTCCTTTTGACAGCTGCTGAGAAGCTGCATCTCCCTCCCTTTCCCCCATGCATTCCGCTGTCCCCAGAGAGCAAGCAGTGGGACTCTAACGAGAGAGCTGGGATCCTATGCTTCAGCTGCCACCCTTTGGCAAGAGGAAGGGTAGCAGAAGCCCGAGGATGAAAGATGACGCATCGCATGGAAATGGAGTTTAGCTGGGCAGATGCCGGTGTGTACATGTGTGTATGAGAGTGTGTGGGGGGGTGCTGGAAAGTGCCATCAAGTCACAGCTGACTTATGGCAACCCCGTAGTGTTTTCAAGGCAAGAGATGAACAGAAGTGACTTGCCATTGCCTGCCTCTGTGCAGCAACCCTAGACTGTGAAGGCGGGAACACACACACTAGTTGCAACTTTCCTTCTTTGACGCTTGATAGGGAACACCCCCCTTGACTCAGGGAAGGACTCCTTGTCCCACTTCCCTACTCAGGATCCTCCTCTATCCTTTCACTCTGCTTCACTCCGCTCCAACTGAGCTGTCATTCTCAACTGCCACTCTCAACTGTCAAATTCCATTTGAACCTCCTGTCAGGCAAGGTTCTCAGACGGGGCTAACACATTAACCACTCACGGTCCTTTACAAGGCCAAAAAGGGGGAGGGGAAACCACAGGTGCATCTCTGAGAGGTTATCAACATGTACTAGATAGATTCCATAGGTGTGAGCCACATTTTTAGCCAAGGAGCGCTGTGCAGCCCACATGGTTCTTCCTGCCTCCGTTTTAGCCTCACTACGATCTTGTGGGGTATGTTGGATATGAGAGGGCCTGGCCCAAGGTCACCCAAAGAGCTTCATAGCTGAGTGTGGATTTGAACGCAGGTCCCCCACTCCTAGTCCAACCATCTAACCCATGTGTCCCCAACCTTTTTGAATCAATGGGTACGTTTGGAGTTCTGACACAGGGTGGTGGGTAAAACCACAAGATGGCTACGGCAGGAGGCAGAGCAACAGACACACTCAGAGGAAGCCCAGGTGCAGAGGACAGAGGAGTCGTTTTTAAAAAATACCCTGGGTAAAGAGTGATGGAGTGAATAAAACCAACAGAGCCAGTTTGGTGTAGTGGTTAAGAGCGGTGGACTCTAATCTGGAGAGCCGGATTTCATTCCCCTCTCGTCCACATGCAACCAGGTGGGTGACTTGGGTCAGTCACAGTTCTCTCAGAGCTGTTCTCTCAAGAGCAGTTCTCTCAGATCTCTCTCAGCCCCACCTCCCTCACAGGGTGTCTGTTGCAGGGAGGGGAAAGGAGTTTGTAAGCCGCTCTGAGAATCCGAGTGAAGGGTGGGGTATAAATCCAATCTCTTCTTCTTCACTGCCAAAGCAACATTATTCTAATCTGCATAGCCCACCAGCTCTCCAGAGGCCAATCAGAAGCCCTGCTTAGGAGAAATCCCATGTGTCCTCCCCCACTTTCTAAAAACACTTGGTGGGCACCAGGAAAGCTGTCAAGGGCACCAGGGCACCCACAGGAATCATGTTGGGGAACCCTGGACTAAGCACTGCTGCCCAAAGCTGGGCAAGCGCCAAATAAGGCCCTGGATTTGTCATTGGGACCAAGTAATGTGCAGCGCAGTCATGATTGTCATGGCTTCCTCCTATGGAACCCTGGGAGTGTGTAGATGCAGACTGATGTCGGTAAAAGGTAAAGGCCAGTAGAGGTGGAATGGGCTTTTCTGCATAAACGACCCCAGCTCTGTTGTTGCCTGCCCTAGCTCGCAGCAGCTGCCCAGAATCTTAAGCTACGGTTGCCACCCTCCACCTGGAGATCTTCTGCTGTTACAGTTGGTCTCCATATGACCAAGATCAGTTCCTCTGGAGAAAATGGCTGCTTTGGAGGTCCCTCCCCTCCCCAAATCTCCAGGCATTTCTCAATCCAGACCTGGCAACCCTATCTGAAGCAAATATTTCCTACCACAGACTACCTGAGCTAGACGATTCTAGCAGCTGAACCAGGGATACATGGTCTTCCGCCGAGTCACTTTCCCTCCCTCTGTCCTTAGAGTCCCATTCCTGGTTAGCAGAACCACAGAACCGAAACGGCTCTCAAAAAAACTGTGTGCCCTTAACTTCTTCATTGACCCTACTAAAATCTGTCAATTAAAACTGAGTCCTGGCAGTTCATTAACTCGGCTTTTAGTGAATTCCTCTGCCTTTAAAAAAACAAAAGCCATGCAAACAAAGCTCGCCTACCTACTGACATGGAGAAGATTCCTACATGACCAGGCAAGAGGTTATTTGGAAACTGACAATTAAACGGATGAAGGTCTGCAGCCTGAATTTTTAGGCCTCCCACTAATGTACACATCTGAAAGCCTATTACGCTCCCTGCTGCTTTAATGGATTTGCACAGCGCACATCTCTCTCACCCCCAGCCTTTTATTTCACTCTCTCAGAGCCTGTGCTACTTCTGCAAGCTTGCATGTACTTCCCCTCACCAACAATCACGGAGGAAAATGCAGGCCGGTGTATCTTGGCTTTACAGATGTCACGCTCTTCTGAATGAGCAACAAATGGGTCAGAGAGGTGTGATTGAGACACGGAGCCAAAATATTGTTCCTTTTGAGGTTCATGGGCATTTTGCAATGGACTTCAGTGACATGCACACTGGGCTTGGGGAGAGCAAAGACAGAGAAGAGAATTTCAGACACCTTCTAGCTAGAGATGCACTTACCTTTTTTTAAAAAAAAAACCCACAAAGCATTAGTGGTGTTTCTAAATTTAGGGTGTGTTCCCCTTTTGTGAAAAAAAATCTATTTTATTTCACAAAGATCCATATTCAGCTTCCTTGTCCCTGGCTCCAGCTGTCTCCTTAATCTCATGCATTTCCGACAGCCTTCGCAAAAGCACAGATTCTCTGGTCTGTCTTACTTTCCAGGGTCTGTGAACAGAACAGGAATGGAAATAGAATGAAGGTTATGAATACAATGTAGACTTCATAGCATGATTTTCCCCTGACTTTATACTCCCCCAGTTATAGGATGGCAGCTGAAGTGTAGCCTATGGTAAAATTTTAATCTACCTATCAATTAAAGCAACTATTTGTAAAGATTTATTCAACACACACACATACAAAGGAGCAAGGATAAAGCTTCCATTCGCAGTTGTGCATTCAGCATAAAAACCAGGTGTAGGCCACAACTGATTGAACATGGATTTAGTTTCCAGTTGTGTATCACTCAGTCACTGCACCTTGCACACAAGAAGTAACACTTTAGAAAGATTCTCGCCAACCCCCCCACCCAGGATCCAGTTCACACATTTGACTGCAAGTCATCAAGTGCAAATAACTCAATTGGTGTATATGCATGTATGAACCCGGTGCAGCAGTTCCAGTGAGCTTAAGTATACCGACTCTTTACTGAATGGCAGGTGATGCTAAATGGATTATGCCCACAAAAACCAGGCAATTGGTAGAAGTTTTATTGATTTGTTCAGCCAGGACTTTTCAACATTATTTATTTATTTATTTTTGGGATTTCTATCCCGCCCTACCCGGTGTCTCCAACCATTCGTCTTTCCCATACATTAACCACCCTTTCCAAACTCCGATTCCTTTGTTAATAACAAATTCATTATTCCACCCACCTCACTTCCTCTCTCCATCCCAGCTGAAGGAACATTATGGGTCTGAACAGAAAGTGACGTGACACTTCTTTAAATATATACGTATGTGTCAGTAATCAAGGAAAATTGAACAATTTCCCTGGACAAATCAGGTTTATTCTATTAGATGACTAAGGAATCCCAAGTTTCCCACTACCCCCTCTAATTTTAAATGAAACTTTGGGATTCCTTAGTCAACACCAACTAACTGTTCCAGGCCCTAAGGATGCCAGGATCGCTGCTACCAGGGCCAGGGCCTTTTCAGTGGCAGCTCCTCACTGGTAGAATGAGCTCCCGGAAGAGATCAGGGCCCTGCGGGACCTTGTGCAGTTCTGCAGGGCCTGCAAGACGGAGCTCTTCCACCAGGCTTTCAACTAGGAGCCCCCCTCCACTACCACCATCTATTACTATCAATAACATTTCTGGTGGGGGCTGGCCCTGTTGTGGGAGACCGGAATACTACTAAGTCGGGATCTTAGTATGTCATCTCATGGTACGCTACCTTAACTTATTGATGGACTACCAAGGCGAGCACTTTAAGTAATATTGTATGATTGTTTTAACTGGTTTTAAATGTTTTAAGCTAACCGGCTATATTACACTGGCAAATGTGAGCCGCCCTGAGCCTGTCCGCGGGGAGAGCAGGATATAAATACAACTAATAAATAAATAAATTAGAATCTGTCACTCTTAATCACTACTGGCTCTCCCCCACACACACACACCGTATCGATTTATATATACATGGCTGCCTAGTAAATATTCACCATGGCCTGGACAGCCCAGGCTAGCTTGATCTTGTCAGATTTTGGAAGCTAAGCAGGATTGACCATGGTTGGCACTTGGATGGGACTCCGTCAAGGAAGTCCAGGGTAGCTGTGCAGAGGCAGGCCATGGCAAACCACCTCTGTTTGTCTCTTACTTTGAAAACCCTACAGGGTTGTGAGTTGATGGCACTTTCCACCACCACTAAACATGCATCGGACTCTAGTTCGTAAAAGCTTATAGTGGCATAAAATCTTGTTTCTCTTTAAAGTGCGAGAAGTCTCTTAATGTTTTATTAGATTTTCAGGCACTAACTATTTTATTTTTATATTTATGTTTATTTATTTATGTTTGGATTTATATCCCGCCCTACCCCGAAGGCTACTGGACAGAATATGTTGTTTTCCTGGTAAGACCCAGGCTGGAGGGGGGGGGACCCTGACTGTCTAGCAACCCGGATTTCCCTGTGCAAAGCATCTAACTTGGTGATCTTTTAATATGTCATCGTGGGACAGACATTTCGGTCTTAACTGCCTGTCTGGTGAATCTTCCATCACCTTCAGCAGCATTTGTCTAGGGGCAGTAACTTCCTGGGGGCTCTTCTTTCTGGCTTCATGCTTCCCCTGAAAACAGGTTAGTTAGCAAACCACACAGTGACATCCGCCCCCGCCATGCACGCACACACACACCATACTTGGAGGCAAACAAACTGAGGGCACTGGGAATGCACAGCCTGGTGTATATTAAACTGTAAAGAAGAACAGCCGAGCACTCCAGTTTGGGAGGTCAGGTGAAGAACGACTCATTAGCTGGCAGGGCTCTCTCTCTCCTTCAAGCCCTTGAGAGTCATTGCCGGGGACTGCCGAGAGGTTTTTCACCTCCTAACTCTTTACGAGGCTCTCTGTTTCCCCAGTAATTGTGGCTGCAGGACAAGAAGGCAGCAGCGGTGAGGATTCTTGCGTGCTACTTAGATGCTGTTACCGGCTCCTCAGCAGAGCAAATCGGGGCCAACCGAAAGGGAGAGATTCTATGGTCAATTTCCGACAGTTCGGAGGTACCTGCCCCTCCTAGAGCAGAGCTTTGGGATATCAGGCAGCCACCTAAGAGGACTGTTGCACTCTGGACAGATAGGGCAGACCCTCTGCATGAGACTGTTGGGGCTAGGCAGACTTCTCAGTGCAGCATGGACATATCCGGGTATTTTTGCTCTGTCTCTCCAAATGTCTGAGCCAGCTCATTGGGATTCAAGAGGAACACCTTCCTTTCCCGCCTCCTGTTGGTGCAATGGATGGGCGGGCGACTACAACCAGTGAAAAACCTTTCTTGATATTGTTTTTAAGGCTTCCCACCTAATTAAAGAGGACGTTCAGTCTCAGGTCACATGAACACATGAAGCACCCTTATATTTAGCCAGACCCTTGCTTCATCGAAGTCAGTAGTCTACTCAGGCTGGCAGCATCTCTCCAAGGTGTCAGGCAGAGGTCTTTCTGTTGGGTGATAGTGAGATATTGAAAAAATGGTATTTAGCAGAGATAAGATAGCCCAGCAGAGCCTGAGTAAAATAATTCAGACTGAGAGTCCATGTGTGATTAAAATATAAAGTTTTCACTAAATTCTAGCATGGGAAGGGTAACTGGGATGAAAATAACAAAAGAGCATAATCGGCTACATCCTTACTCTACAAAGACAAAACTAGAAGAGAATTATGGCTGCTCTCCTTCCTCTTCAGAACAGCAAAAACAAAGAAGAGAAGCCATAAAATGGTAATACACCTTGACACTTTAGTCCCAATCAAATTCCTAGATCAGGGAGAAAATTCCCGGGCTTTCTACATCTAAAGAACATTGGTTACATGAGAAACATGTGACTTCCTGTGAGTAACATAAACAAATATTTAACCCCAGATATACTGAGTGTTTTCAACTTGTAATACCCAACACTTAAACATCACTTGCTACCAGATTCTATAACTGGAGGTGTCGGGGATTGAACCTGGGACCTCTACCACTGAGCCATGGCCCCCTTCCCAGATCAGGCACAACTGTTTGTACCAGTGCTGGATGTGGGGGGTGGTTCCTTTCCATTTAGGCCTGACCCGTTGAATCTGGGCTCTGTTCACTCCCTTGAGGTATGTGGCTGCTGTCCTGAACTGGATGGCCCAGGCTAGCCTGATCTTGTCAAATCTTGGAAGCTCAGCAGGGTCAGCCCTGGTTACTACTTGGATGGGAGACCACTGGGAAAGTCCAGGGTTGCTACGCAGAGGCAGCCAATGGCAAGCCACCTCTGATCAAATCAGTGAAGAAGAAATGAAAAACATAATTGAATTAAAATGTAAGAAAAAGCTAACTTCTTTTTCAGTCTTTCTGCATTAAACTTTAATTTACTTTCAGCCTTTCTACATTGAACTTTCGTTTTAATTTCAGCCTTTCTGCATTAATAGTTTGGAGAGAAGGCAGCATGGTATAGCCTGATCTCATCGGATCTTGGAAGCTACACAGGATTGGTACTTGGACAGAGGACCACTGAGGAAGACTCTGCAGAGGAAGGCCGTGGCAAACCACCTCCACTTCTCAGGTGCCTTGAAAGCCCCTTACTGGGGTCACCAGAAGTCAGCTGTGGAAGGTCAGTAGTTCAGCAGTTCAAGACCCGGGTGCTGCAAGACGGGGTGAGCTCCTGTCTCTAGTTCCAGCTCCTGCCAACCTAGCAGTTCGAAAGCAAGAAATTGCAAGTAGATAAATAGGTACCACTTCGGTGGGAAGGTAACAGCGTTCCGTGCGACTTGGTGTTTAGTCATGCCGGCCACATGACCACAGAAATGTCTTCGGACAGCGCTGGCTCTTTGGCTTTGAAACGGAGATGAGCACTGCAACCCTAGAGTCGGATTCGACTGGCTTTCGAGCAAGGGAACCTTTACCTTTACCTTTATATTAACAGTTAGAGGAACCTGAGTTCTCCAGCGTGTCATGGGGTTAGTACTCAAAAGAGCAGAAAAGCATTCTGCACATACCCAAGGTAAGGCTGCACTATTCAGAAATATACTCCATGTTTTATAATGGTTCCATGGATACCAGAATCTGGACTAGTTCCAGGCTGGTTTTTAATTGTGGCTGTAGATAGGCTGGACTCTGGGAGGCCTCACTGGCCTTTCTTTGTTTAATGCTGTTTATTCTAAATAGAGTTATCCTGTGTTTACTAAAGAAGACCCTCAGCAAATTCATGAACAACTGTGTCTTACAAAGGTCCTCATTGTGGAGGAAGAGGAGGAGATTGGATTTATATCCCACCCTTCACTCGGAGTCTTCGAGCGGCTTACAAACGCCTTTCCCTT
The DNA here is from genome assembly GCF_001447785.1 of Gekko japonicus. Taxonomy (NCBI): domain Eukaryota; kingdom Metazoa; phylum Chordata; class Lepidosauria; order Squamata; family Gekkonidae; genus Gekko; species Gekko japonicus. The sequence goes on along the minus strand of NW_015160856.1, from coordinate 801,643 downwards.
CCCCTCCCCACAACAGACACCCTGTAAGGTGGGTGGGGCTGAGAGAGCTCTGACAGAAACTGCTCTATCAAGAACAGCTGTGCCAGAACTATGGCTTGCCCAAGGTCATCCAGCAGGTGCAAGCAGAGGAGTGGGGAATCAAACTTGGTTTTCACAGATTAGAGTCCACGCATTCAACCACTACACTAAACTGTGTACACACAGTGCACTGTGGCAGGTACTGTCCTTTTGCATGCCCAACATTGCCAGCATTTAAGCTTTCTGCATGTGTCGGGAAGTAAACTCAGTTGGTGCTACAATGGAAAAAAACCCCCCCCATTTCTAGCAGAGTGAAACAAATCCATTTTGTTCTTCATGCTAACTGTTCTTACAGTACAGTTGGAGGTATCTGTACATTCTCAGTGTGGGGATGCGGCTAGGGTTTCCAACCACCCAGTGGATCCTGGAGATCTAGACTGACAACTGATCTCTAGAGGACAGAGATCGGTTTCCCCGGAGAAAATGGCAACTTTGGAGGATGGATTTTTTTCTGGCTGAGGTCCTTTCCCTCCCCTCCCCTCCCCTCCCCTCGCCAAACTCTGTGCTCCCCAGGCTCCCCCCCCCAAAGAATCTCTAGAGATTTCCAAGCCCAGACTTGGCAACTCCAGTCTTCCAGGGGGCATCTTGTAGGCCAATGTGGGGGGAAAGATGGTGAACTCCATGGACCATTGGTCTGATCCAGCAGGGCTTTTCTTATGCATAAGAACGTCTGAGCTGACTTCAACCTCTGGTTCTTTTATACATTCAAGAGGCACATCAGAATGTAAAAGGTCAATATAATCACAGCCCATGACGTCCACCTTGGACCGCGGCTTGTCTGTTCAGCCAACCTCTGTAATAATGTCCCAGATGCCTGCAAGTATTTCTGTGCGTTTCTCTTCTTCCTTCTGAACTGTCTTCAGAACACTGAGAAGAAAGGAAATAGACCCCATTTGGGGAAGCTGCCCTTTCATCTAGGAGAAAGAGAGAGAAAGCCTCCCAGCTGCCCCCACCTCAGCAGGAGCACCAGTAAGCAAATATACATCTCCCGAAGCAAAGCTTAAGGGAAACATGATTCCAACAAAGAGAAGATCATTCCTTTGGAACCACATTGGCTGTGTCATGAGGTCAAATGAAGGAGATGTCTCAGATGGCAGATGGGGGCGGCAACCTAGGGTGGCCAGTTCTGAGCTGAGAAACTCCTAGAGATTTGGGGGTAAAGTCTGGAGAGGGCAGGGACCTTGGCGAGGTATAGCGCCATAGAGCCCACCCTTCAGAACAACTATTTTCTCCAGGGGAACTGATCCCTGTCATCTGGAGGTCAGTTGTAATCCCGAGAGAGCTCCAGGTCCTACCTGGAGGCTGGCAACCCCACATCCTGGCTAGCAACCCCGTTGGACATGGTTTGGGTCGCCCTGGCAACCCTGGAAACTACTTTGGTTGCTTAGACAAGCCACATGATGTCTGAACTCCGAGCAGAGGAAGGGATCTCGTGAGGATTTGGGAAACCTGGCAGGGCAGGTGTGGCTTGAGGCAGGCCTTTTTAAAGAAGCAGACTGGGGAGTTGAGAAGACAAGACGGACGAGTTGCTCTGGCCTCCCGTGTGGGGACAGAAGGACTGGGCTCAAGGTGGGGGGGAGGCCTGAGGTAAGGCAGAGACGGGGGCAGCCTGTGGAACAAAATGTCTTATTTATTCACTTCCTTTATCTGCTGTCTTTCTCCCCAGTGGGGACCCGAAGCAGTTTACACACATCTTCTCTCATCCATGTTTCCTCATAACTAGGGTCGCCAGGTCTAGGTTGGGAAATACCTGGAGATTTTTTGGGGGGAGGGGGAGGTTTGGGGAGGGGAGGGACCTTAGCAGGGTATAATACCATGGAGCCCACCTTCCTAAGCAGCCATTTTCACAAGGTGAACTGATCTTGGTTGTCTGGAGATCAACCGGAACAGTGTGAGAACGCCAGGTGCCACCTGGAGGTTGGGAATCCTGCGCATAGCAGCCCTGTGTGGTAGATGAGGCTGAGAATTTGTGACTGTGCGCACACCATGTTTACAGTTGAAAATTCAATCTGTGATGTAAAAGAGAACTTCAAGCCAGCACTTAACTGTGCGCTTTAAAAAATATATATATATATACCGCTCACCCCCTGAGGGCTCTGAGCGGTTTACAGTGTACAATTACTATTAATTACAGTTACCTTACTAGGGCCACACAAATGAGGGGAAATGACACCCTATCAGGCACCCATGGCAGGATTTTCGTTGTTATTGTCTCTTGTGGGGAGTTCTTCAATCCGGCGGCGACGTTTCCGGCGCAGATCTTCCTTTGGTCGCAGCGACTCCTTCCAGATATGGATCACAGCACACGTCAGCGTGCGCTACCGCAGTCGGCCTCTGTCCTAAGTGGCTCCGGCCTACCGCATTGCCCCGCCTCCGTGCTCCACTGGTCCAATCTCTGCTTGGTCGCTCGACTCGCCTCCGCCGCCATGTTTTCGCTGCCGCCACTCCTGCTACCGCCTCATCACCACGAAGGAAGGATGGGTGCCCCCCCCACTCTAAGAGCAGGTACCCATTCGTCTACTCGCCTGTACGGGCTTTCGAGCCGCTGGGTGGGCGGGAGCTGGGACATGGGCCGGGAGCTCACCCCAGCCACGGTGGGACTCGAACAGCCGAAGCTGTTCGGTCAGATGGAATGCAGGCTTCATTTACTGCCTGCGCCACCGCCCATCTTTCAGCCCAGCTTTATGGCCGCCGTTCCGTATACAGTCACCATCTGACAAACCTCTTGGTAGCATTACATAATTTCCTGAATTATGTAAACAAGACGGCGCTTTTTTCATATAATGCTAGAAGAATGGCCAGCGTTCCTCCAACAAAAGCACCGATTGGAGCTGGAGAGGAGCCCTCATTTGTGATATTAAGGTAGGATTGAGCTAGAAGGTACCATTAGGAGACAGTTGTAACGAGTCTCCAGGTTCTAGCCGAGGAGATCAGCAGTTCCTGAGCTGACAGAGCAGCTCATTGCAAAGGCAAATGC
>NW_015160856.1:785451-798559 GCF_001447785.1 Gekko japonicus | reverse complement strand
GGGAATCACTGATGAAAATTTAAGAGATGCCCCCGACTTGAACGTATGATGCCTCAGCTCTCTGGGAGCATCGGAGCATGCAATCTGTCAAGATGCATGTGGGCTGTGGGGGAGACAGGTTAGATTTGTTCAGCATTTAAAAATGTATTCTAGCTAAGTGATGAACTTGCATCTTTATATCCACCATTGCCAAGGAGCTAGATTTCTTCAGTGAAATAAACCAAACACAGATACCTGAAGCTGCCAGACCTCATAACTAGAGACAGGGAAACCAAGGGTTAATGGTGCAATCAATTTGCACAAATTTGATCTGTCTGTCTGTCTGTCTATCTAAAGATTATCAATGCAAACCACCAATAAATGTGTGTGTGTGTGTGTAAAAGTACGACCAAGATGCAGCCAATTTATGGCAACCCCAGCAAGGGGATCTCAAGGCATCCTGCTTAGCTTCCAAAATCTGAGGAGATGAGGATATTCTGTGTCATCTTCTGTCCCCCACCAATAAATAGCTAGCTCGAATTCTTGATTAAATCCTGCCTTGTGTTCTCAAGATCAAAATCATTCTAAAATTCTTTTTTAAAAATCTACACAGAGAGAGAGAGAGAGACCCACACAGTATACCACGGCAACCATTCTTGATCCTTTTTAGAACAAGTTCCCACAATTACTGAACAGTTGATGGAATCATGGAGATTTGGAGAGGTGATTTTGGAGGTGAAAACTGGTCTTGTGAATGTTTCAAGAAGAAGAAGAGTTGGATTTATCCCCTGCCCTTCACTCGGAGTCTCGGAGTGGCTTACAATCTCCTTTCCTTCCTCTCCCCACAACAGACACCCTGTGGGGTAGGTGGGGCTGAGATAACTCTGAGAGAACTGCTCATGAGAGAACAGCTCTGAGAGAACTGTGACTGACCCAAGGTCACCCAGCTGGCTGCATGTAGATGAGTGGGGAATCAAACTGAGTTCTCCAGATTAGAGTCCACCACTCTTAACCACTACACCAAACTACATCAGCACAGTTATAATCACTAACTATTGTATTACAGAGAGGTTGACAGTATAATAAACTTGGCTGTTAAGATCACCATGCCATGCACACAGTTCTGGACATCTTTGCAGAAAGTGAGTTTAAAGCAGGAGCCTGGCTCTTCTGAGCAAAACTCCTTCAGAGAAGTAGCTTGTAACAGATCAGTCGCACAGTCGAGTCCGACTCTTTGCCACCCCATGGACAAGATCTCGCCAGGCCCTCCTGTTTTCCGCCGTCCTCTGAAGTTTGCTCAATTTCACGTTCGTTGCATCTATGACACTGTCTCACCATCTCATCCTTAGAAGTAGCTTGTAACAGTTCTGCCCTGTGAGAAGTGGTCAACCCTCTCACTATGTGGCAAAGACAGTGTTAACCATCCTCCTAGGGTTGACAACTCCAGGTTGGGAACAGCCTGGAGATTTAGGGGTGGAGCCTGAGGAAGGCAGGCTTTGGGGAGGGAGAGACCTCTGCAGGGTGTAACGCCATACAGTCTGCCCTTCAAGGCAGCCATTTTCTCCAAGGGAACTGGCCTCTGGAGTCTGGGAATCAGTTGTAATTCCGGGAGACCTCCAGGCCCCACTTGGAGGCTGGCCACATGGCTGGCTTATCCTCCCAAGCATCACGTAATAATGACTTGGTGAATTCAAGGGCTTCTCTCATGCTGGTGCTGATCATCAGCTCACTGAAGGACAGGGAGAAGTAGAAATGTGGAGAGGAGTACAGAATGCATCTCTGTTGACATAAACTCTGTTGTACTTTAGGGGCCAAGTGAAAAGATTTTTCTTTCTTTCTTTTCCCAACCTTTGATTAACTGACCGCCTTAAATTGTTGGTTTATCTCTACCAGCAATATCTCTAGAGTTTTTGTGCTTTATGATTTTTTAAAAAACAAATGGAGGGCGATTTTGCACTAGAGCTGCCTGGCGGTGCAGCCACCGTTTGCCCCGACACAAATATGTCAATTTCACACCCGAAGCTGCGGGGCTGCATTTTGGCTCACGGCTTCACCCGATTTCCTCCGCAGTTTCATGATCGTGGTTTTTGAGGATCACGAAACTGCGGAGGAAATCAGGTGAAGCCGTGGGTCAAATGCAGCCCCGCAGCCTCGGGTGTGAAATTGACAAATAGTGTCTGGGCAAACAGTGGCTGCGCCGCGAGGCAGCTCTTGTGCGAAATCGCCCGGAGTGTTACAGCTTTTAATTTCAGGTGGGTAGCTATGATAGGCCCCGTCCTCCCTGGCCCAGGTTAGCCCAGTCTCTTCAGATCTAAGCAGGGTTGGCCCTGGTTAGTACTTGGGTGGGAGAACACCAAAGACATCAAGGGTTGCTACGCAGAGGCAGGCAAGGGCAAAACACCTCTGCTCATCTCTTGCCTTGAAAACTCATAAGTCGGTTGTGACTTAACACCTCGCGAGTGTGCAGCAACAAAATAAAACAGGAGACAGGCAGCCAGCAGCATGGTAGAAACTTCGCCAAGATGCTGCTGCGTTTTATGCTGCTGGCTTTAGACTTTTAATGTTTTATCCATTTATTTCTGCTGCTTTTAATGCTTTTTATTTCACTGTAGATTCTGTGTACTTTTATGATAGCTACTGTTTCAACATATTTATGCTACAAAGTGTTGAGACACCTGCATGGGAACACGTGAAATAAACAAGGAACTGAATAGTACTGGCCTGTGGACGCTGTCCTTATACTATGTCCACTGGTGTCCTCCAGGCAGTGGACCTCTCCCGATATAGGCTCAGCCTTTTTCAACAGCCTTTATGGTGCATTTTTATCCCAGTTTATTTATATCCTGCTGAGGCTATTTAACCAGTTCCACCTCTGATGTCTTTTGGGGGAGGGGTCTGCCAAATATCTCTTTTGCAAAAGGCTTGGGCTTAAATTTCACTAATTTTAGAGGGTGACAAGTATTAGTTTAGTTTTGCGGTGCTGACTTTTTTAGGGCAATGGTTGTTGTTTTCCAGCTGGGTGGATTTGTGGATTTTTAAAATATAGGTAGGGAGGGAGGGAGAGAGAGAGAGAGATGATGATAGATGATAGATAGATAGATAGATGATAGATAGATAGATAGATAGATAGATAGATAGATAGATAGATAGATAGATAGATGATAGATAGATAGATAGATGATAGATAGATGATAGATGATAGATGATAGATGATAGTTAGATAGTTAGATAGTTAGATAGATAGATAGATAGATAGATAGATAGATAGATAGATAGATAGATAGATAGATAGATAGATAGATAGATAGATATGATTCTTTTGTTTCCTTTGCACTTAGGCCTGGGAGCCCTTCATAGATAGGCAGGTTTAAATATGTTTTAAAATAAAATAAATAATAGAAGGGAAAAGCTGAGAAAGAGGGCTGACGTTCCACCTCCTGACCCACCGAGACATTTTCTAGTTCCTGGGGGTTTGGTAGAGACGAACCCTTTGTTTACAGAGCTGTTCGCTGCCTGCGAGCTCTGCAAACCTCCTATAAAGCACGGCTCTCGGGCTTCTGAAGATTCCATTAGAGAAGCTTCTGCTGGCTTGTGGCCAATTTCTTCCTTTCTTGACTCACGGACGCTCGCCTGCTATGCACACACGGAGACAGCCAGGCAAGAGATGCTCCAGGCCATGGAACGTCTCCGTGGCTGAGTTGATCCTTGAACTCTGAGCCACATCCTGCTCACCACAGGCCATCCATTTGACTTTGGACTGCTGTATCTAATTGTATCATGCATCAAATTGGCAGTAGGTGCCAATATTATCACTTGGCAGAACTGCTGGGAATTGGAGCAGGGCCGCACATAACCCACGTCTTCTGCCTGTCGGAGACTTCTAAGTGGTAGCAGCAACTGAATCATCATTGGTATCATCTCCATTCCCTGCTGTTGACGGCTTGTTGCCCAATGTCATGTATTTTACAGTGAACATTTTTGGAGGAAAGCAACTAAAGGGGAAATATGTTGGGGACAAGGGGAAACAAAGCCTTCAATCACTAGGTCATAAAACGTGGTCATATTGGGCATCAGCTCCAGTTCGATAGGATCGCTTGAAGGCACAGGTGTTCTGAAGTAGGGGTGTGCTCTAAGAAACAATGCATTTAATTTCAGATCTGGGGTTCAGAGGGGAAACCTTTTCCATGATTGCTGATTTTGGGGTAGGGTATTACCAGTTCAGGATTCAAATCTGGGGGGGTTCCAGAATTTTGGAACCATTATCTTCAATGGGGAACCAATTTGAGGGTCTGGGACAGTTGGTTTTAAAGATAACAGCACCAAATTTGCACAGAACATAGTTCTCACCAGGGGTCATGTCCTGCAGGAGCGCACAGAAGTGGAGCTCCAGCAGTAAAGAGCCCAGGGGGTGGGCACATGCAACAAGCCCCACCCCCTGCTCCCGGCAGCCCTCAGTCAGAGCAAGAAGCAGCCAGGTAAGTTGCAGAGCTCCCCCTGGCCCCCCGGTCCAAAACAGTCCAGTGGCACCTTTAAGACCAAGCTTTATTCAGGTACAAGCTCTTCCTCCTCTGTGAGGACAGATCTGCATGTCCCGTCCCCAATTAGGCCTGCCAAATCTTGCCAAATCGCGGTGGGGGATCTGCATGTCTTTGCAGAATCCTTGCCACGGGGACGGCGAGACTCATTGCACCACCGTCACCAGGACATGATGCTATGCGTCGCTCTGGCAACAGGGCTGTTTGGAGCCCCGTTGCCAGAGCGATGCGTAGCATCAGATCCTGGCGACGGTGGGTGCAACGCGTCTCGCTGTCCCTGCGGCAAGGATTCTGTGAAGACCTACGATCCCCCGCTGCGACTTGGCAAACCTATCCCCAATCCAAAATAGTCCAGTGGAGCCTGAGCAATGGGTATTGCCTTCTGACACACTTCCGGTGATGTCAGGGGGTGTGGCATATGCTAATAAGTCATGCTAATGAGTTATGCTAATGAGCTCTTGCACCTCTTTTTCTATGAAATGACCCCTGGTTCTCACTCTAATTTAAAGCTCCCTAAGGTTCCAGCAGAGTGGAGAAAGGGGCTTGATTTTAAAGACCCCTGAAATAGGAGCCTCTTGGACGGTGTAGGTGCCTTTCACTGATTCCTGTGAGGGGGAAATGGTGGCAGCTTAGTAGGAGTCCGCTGGTCACCAGCGTTTAAAAGAAATCCTGCCTGCATCTTTTATTAGTGTCATCTTACAGTGACTCTTGCAATAACATTTTTGTACATCTCCACTGAAAACTGCATTAGCAATCCTTCCTTGCTGTGGCCTGTTGTCTCCTTTCACAAAGTAAGGAGAGCTTCCTTTGTAGAAAACCTCCTCCTGTCCCTGCAATCTTGGGAAATAGTCCATTTTTTTCAAAAAGAAGAAGTCCATTTCTGTACGTGATTGCATCTGATGAATCAGTCATCCAACAGCTATGAGTCATGTCTTCATTCTATTTATTTATTTACTTACTTACTTATTTATTGACTTTCCACCCCGCCCTCCCAGCCAGAGCCAGGTGGGTGTCTACTGTGGGTGGGTGTCCACTATATGGGGTAGCTTAATTAGCACTGCTACTATTTAAGGAGGTACCTTCAGAAAGTCCTTGGGCCTGACCAGTTATTTTAATTCCCAAACCTGATAAAATGGTAAGATTTTGCATGGACTATCAAAAGCTGAATAAGGTGACAGTCCTGGATCGACAAAGGATACATATAGAATAAAGTGACTGGATGGGACAGCCACAGACCAACAAATAAGAAAAAAAATAGATGTAGGGGCTGCTCAGCAAAAAAGAAAGAAGATACAAAGGGAAAATCCTGTGCATGAGAGAGAGAAGAGGGTGAGATCATATTTGGTGGCAGTGGTGGGCAGGGGGCTTGGGCGTGAGATGTCAAGGGCTAGGCTACCTGGTATATTTGTTTATGTGTTGTCTCTGGGTTTGCTGCTTTGATCAGAGTCACACGTGAGCTCCAAGTAAAAAGGTAAAGGCAAAGGTTCCCTTGCTCGAAAGCCAGTCGAATCCGACTCTAGGGTTGCGGTGCTCATCTCCGTTTCAAAGCCAAAGAGCCAGCGCTGTCCGAAGACGCTTCCGTGGTCATGTGGCCGGCATGACTAAACCCCAAGGCGCATGGAACGCTGTTACCTTCCCACTGAAGTGGTACCTATTTATCTACTTGCAATTTCTTGCTTTTGAACTGCTAGGTTGGCAGGAACTGGAACAAGAGACGGGAGCTCACTCCGTCATGCGGCACACTCAGGTCTCGAACTGTTGAACTACTGACCTTCCACAGCCTGCAGTTCAGTGTCTTAACCACTTGAGCCACCGCAGCTCCTTTAAAAGCCTCAGAATTGATTTCACTGACAAAAGGCAGCATGGGTGAGGAGGGGACTCTTGATTCCCCACAGCCTTTTCCCGGATCCTAGAGACACCCCCCCAAAAGCTATTCACAACCATTTGGCCATTCACATGAAGCAGTCCAAACACTCACAGCTCGATACAGAGTCCTCCACAGAAATCTTCACAGCCACTGAGGGAAACAGGCTGGCAACCATTCCCGTGTTCATCTAGCAACCTATTTTTCACTGATCTATAATGGTCATCTTCTGCTCTCCCACAACCTAAAATTTCTAGCTGTGGCATGATTTTCAAGATTTTTCCGGAATCTTCTGTCTCCCGCAAAAGGTAAAGAAGGCCTGGTTGTTTCCCTTTTTTTAATTTAGTTAAATATATGTTTAAAATAGTGTGATAAAGTCATGAAACCACAGCATAAAAACAAACTGTGTAAAACAACATTCAGCAGTCATGGCCACTGACAGTGAAGGACAAGAGGGACAAAATTCCGGGTGCCCAAATCATCTGGAGGCCCTGGGAAGCTGAACCACGAGCCATCCATTCAGCAGCAAGCAAAACTGGTCATTTTAAAGGCATGGAAAGAAAATCCTGCTGTTCAGGCAGCCATTTTTGCAGGCAGCATTTGCCTGTGTTCCTGAGGAGGGGAAAAGCTCTGGGCTTTCTTGACTGACTGCAAGCTGTAGCCAGCGGGACTGCATACATGTGTGAGGTATCCCAATCTTGAAGGGTGTGGGGTGGGACTTTCATGCCAATGTCACCATGCCTGTTGCTCTGTGTGTGTAACAGAGAGACGCAGATTGTTATGCCATTTAAAAGTGACTGTGTCTCTTAGCTTTCTTCCTGAAAATAGTTTCTGTTCTGTATGTTGGTTCTCTGGATCTTTCTGAAGCAATTTACTGCCTTTACTTGTGGCTTAGTTATTCAAGCTAAGTGGCTGCAGTGCTGTGTCTGTGTTATGGTCTGCAATCTTATCCCTATCAATTCTCCCATAGACTTTGATGTCGGGCCTGGGTGCCTTTCATCACTTCAAAATGAGGGAGCCCTTTATTCTACCTGTCCAAAATTTGGTAGTGTGGATGTTTTAGGGGAATACTGCAATCCCCCCCCCCAGTTTTATCTAATTTGGATGGAAAATCTTGTAGGTACAGGGTCTGGAGGGGGGGGGCTGTCTTCCACTGAAACCAATGGGAAATAATGACGGAATAAATTATGAATGCAAAACAACTCTAACGAAAGAAACAATTATGAAACAAAACCATATGAAACAACCCAATAATGGAACAGACCCTTTTGGAATTAATAAGGAAAATGAAAGAAATGCCCACGCACAAGTCGATTTAATTGTTCACAGTGTACGCAGTATGCATACAGTACGCATACACGGTTACTCAGATGTAAGCCTGATGGTACTAAAAGTAGAACGGGGATTTGAACCTGGGTGTCCCAGTTCCTAGTCTGAAAATCTAATCTCTACAACACCATGCTATACTGCAAATATTTATAATTATAAATAATTTCCATAAAAAGCTTTGAATGTGTTTGACTACATTAAAGCCACACTTCATTAAAACGACACTTTAAGCCACCGGTCTTCATTCAGTATTTCCTTTAAAGTACTGGTTACTATTCCTCCACCCTGGATAGCCCAGGCTAGCCTGATCTTGTCAGATTTCATAAGGTAAGGAGGGTTGACCCTGGCTAGTATTTGGATGGGAGACCTCCAAGAAATACCAGGGTTGTGATGCAGAGACAGGCAAAACCACCTCTGAACATCTCTTGCCCTCAAAACCCTATGGGGTTGCCATATGTCAGCTGTGACTTGAAGGCCCTTTTCACCACCCCATTTGTTACAGTTGGGTCATAAAATTAATATGGGGGTTCTTTAATATGTTCTTTAAGATATTTTCTTCAAAACATTCTCTAATTTCCCTTGCCAAAGTTCAGACGTCTCTGGGCTTTGGCGAATTCCCGCCCTCACCCACTACTGATGCCAGTCATGAAAAACCTTCCCTCAACACCCCCGGCCCCAGCAGCAGGCAAACATCATCTGCTTGGAGGATGTGCGCATAGATCCTTAGATGTTCAGCTTACTGCTGCACATGGGAATCTGTGATGTGGAGTCCTGTTGCCATTCATTCCACCAAGGAATAATTTAAAATTCTTTTGAACTCATGTTCTCCCCCTCCCCAAAAAATATAGAAGAGGGGACTATGAATTACTTTCTAGGAATGTTTCCAAATAGCTCTAACTTTAATTGTTTTGTTTTGTTTTTTGACATGAGAACATAAGAAAACTGTCATTTTTCTTCTCCTCTTGTATTCCTGTTTCCTTTTTCAGGGTTGGGGAAGTGGTGAATGTGGAAACAAAGGAGCAACACAATCAATAGATTACATGCAAGGCGCTCTTCCTAGAGCTGCCCATGAGAAATGTTTAGAAAATTCAATTGGTACAGAATGCTGCAGCCAGGATGTTGACGAGTGGATTGTAGAAACCGTATCACTCCCATCTTGGCCCATCTACACTGGTTCCTAATCTGGTATTGGGCCAAATTCAAGATGCTGACACTGACATTTAAAGCCCTACATAGTTTGGGACCATTATACCTAAAGGACCACTTACTTTCTTATGAACCTTTGGAAGCCCTGTTTCAGGTGCTCCCACCTTCTGAGATTAGGTGAGTGATGCCTGAAAGACGGCCTTCTCAGTAGTGGCACCAAAACTCTGGAACTCTCTCCCCAGGGAGATTCATCTGTCCCCTTCTGTTGCCATCTTACACCAGCAGGAATATGGCATCGCCTCAGTGATCCCACCTTCCTGCCCAATGTTTTAACTGTTGTATTTATGTTTTTGTAGGTGTGTATTAGCTCTTTGGGCATATTGTGAGAAGACAAGAGTCACGGGAAAAGACAATAATGCTAGGAAAAGAGGAAGACCCAGCATGAGATGGATTGACTCCATCCAGGAAGCCACGGCCCTCAGTTTGCAAGACCCGAGAGAGGCTGTGAACAACAGAACAGTTTGGAGGCCATTCATCTAGACGGTCACCATAAATTTGAAGCAACTTGATGGCCCTTAGCACACACATATTAGCTCTGGTTTTGATTGTTTTAATGATGTGTTTTTGTTGGCTTTAATGGTGTTTAAGGTGTGTTTTTATCCTGGCTATTTTAATTGGAGAGCTGCCTTGGTAGCCCTCATGAAGGCAGAAAGGCATATGGGATAAATTTTGTAAACTGGAGAAGTAAACAACAACGTTACCTTTTTAAATATTAAAATTCTCCACACAGTTGCTGTGTGAAACGCTTCCAATAATGACATACCCGTTCCTTTAATTTATTTATTTTTAAAAAAAATATTCAGCGGAATGAGTGTTGCTCTGAATTGGCTTCTTGTTAGAACGAGGCTCATATTTTTCCACTTTGAATCTTCAGCTGCCACCACGGGGGGGGGGGAATCCTAGCAGTTGCGAGAGAGCAGTGGTCGAGCAGGAGTGTTCAGATGTGATTCTCGTTACCTCTGCAATCCAGCATCAGGCCAGGAAGATGCTCGGGAGGCGGATGGAGAGAGAAAGCGAGAGAGCGACTCAAAGGTACAAAGCAGAAGACCGCCGGGAGCCCTGGGGAAGTCGTGTATCCATTTGGGTTAGCTCGGCAGTCTGTTTATTTGTGAAAGGAGCAGCTGAGCTTTGATCCCAGGTGAACAGGGCTTGGGGAATTAATTTCTTTCTGGTTTCCTGGGATACTGAGTGAGAGCAAAGGCTACAAAGAAGAAAACTTTTGTTCCATTTATAGGCAGGGAGCTGCACGGTATCGTCTCGTACAGAGTCTACCGTATCTATGGGTCTACCAGCTTGTATTGAATAAGATCAGTGAGTCGTTTAGCCCCTACAGTCTGCAGCCCTCCAGGGGCTTTGGGGGGGTCTCTTTCCCAGACCTTCTGTCTGAGTGCTTTAGCAGGAGAAGTCGGGGATGCAGTCTGGCAGGGAATACATAACATTCAAGCATTTTGCACCTGACTTCTATTTGCTTCTCTCCTTTTTTTTGTTTTGTTGCTAAAATCTCCACGGTCCACTAATGTGCTTTCAGTTTAGTAAACATGCAGGCATAACTTGGGATCTCTTCAATTATAACTAATTTGTGTTATATGGTTGTATGTACTTCTTGTAAGATCATAAAAATGTGCCTTGCAAAATCAGACCAAAGGCTTAAAAAACCACGTTTTATCCTTTTTAAAATGCTGATATAAGGGGGAGCTGGGAGATTCCTGGAGATTTGAAGGTAGTGCCTGTGTAGGGAGGAATTTGGAGAGGGATTTTACCTATAACCTATGGTATACCGTAGCGTCTGCTCTCTGAAGCTGCTGTCTTGTCCAAGGGGACTGATCTCTACAGTGTGGCGATTAGCTGTAATTCTGGGAGAATGTCAGGCCCCACCTGGAGGTTGGGAGGGACTCAAAAGAGCCATTTCTGAACAGTGAAGCCAAGTAGAGGTTGAAGGGTTAAGCACCCTCCTTCTTCCTCACAAGGCCACAAGGCAAATTGAGGCTGAAGGAGCCTGCAATTTGCATGTTATGGACAGCAGACAAAAAGCTTATCTAATGGGAAATGGCCTATGGCTTGCCAGAGTCTTTCTTCTACCCACACCTGTTTTATACCACTAAGCCCTTCCCCTTCATGCCTCCTAACACCCTAATGTCTATCTTTTGCAAAAAGAAAAAAGAAAAAAAAGGAAGGTCTGTAAAATAGGTTTATTTCCCAGGGAATTGAGTGGAGAGGAAATGGTGTTTATTTAATTTAATTTATTTATTTATTTTATTGGATTTATATACCAGCCTCCCCGTCCCCGAACAGGCTTAGGGTGGTGTAAAACAATTAATACAATTAAAATAATGTTAAAATAACAATTTGCACATAATAATATCATAAAATACCATGTAAAAGCAGAGAGATCAGATGTTCAATCAGTTCGATGTCTAATTAGATGTCCAATCAGGACAAGGCTACTAAAGGGTGATTGGCCAAAAAGCTGGCCAAAAAGCTGGTGGGGGGGACCCTGTGTGGGGTTTTTTGGCTTGTTGATGCACTGTTAATGTTCATTTAGTTATTTTTTTTGCGTTTAAAGTTTTTTATTTTATTTTTTTTAAGTATTACACAGTTACTTTTCATCAGTTTGCATTACACTACAAGTCAGAGTCATTTTCCTTTAGTTGTTTACATTACCGGTTGTTGGTATTGCGTTTCTATTACAAAACCGTGATATAACTTTTCTATTACACTTCTATCTTGTCTTCTATCCATTTATATATTCTGTCCCATCTCTTTTTATATACCATCTCATTTTTATTTTGTATCTTTAAGCTTAAATCATCCATTCTGGCTACTTAAAACCGAAGAAGAAGAAGAGGAGGATGAGATTGGATTTATACCCCACCCTTCACTACCCAAAGGTGTCTCAGAGTGGCTTACAAGCTTCTTCCCCTTCCCCTCCCCACAACAGACACTCTGTGAGCAATGCTCCCTCTAAGGTGTGGAGTCTTGTGAGCAAAATTTTGTGAGCTCCTGGCATTAAAGTTGTGAGCAAGCGATTTGGCTGCTGCATAAATTAGTTTGCTCTAGAGCCATCCTTCCTGAGCTTGGACAAAAATCTGTGAGCTGGAGGCTAAAAAACTATGAGCTAGCTCAAACTAACTCAGCTTAGAGGTAGGGGGGGCTGAGAGAGCTCTGACAGAAACTGCTCTTTTTCAAGAATACCTCTTATCAGAACTATGGCTTGCCCAAGGTCATCCAGCAGGTGCAAGTGGAGGAGTGGGGAATCAAACCTGGTTCTCCCAGATTAGAGTCCGCACACTTAACCACTACACCAAACTGGCTCTCTAGTCATTCCTAGAGCTGCCCTATGTCACTTCTAGGTTTTGATGTAGTGACGTCACTGGGTTTAAAAAAATTTCTCCTTTGCAACTTGTTGTGTTGCTAGCCACCTCAAGTCTAAGGAGATAGGCACTGTATAAATATTTTAAATAAATAAATTAAATAGTGACTCACAGCCTAATTAAAAACACTTCAGAAAACCCGTATACAGAAGCCAAAGACCTATAGCAGCATCACAACCGGATCAACAACAAGCCTAACAGAAAGAGAACCTCTTGCTGGAAAAGAACATTGAGTGCCAAGCACTCTCCGGAATAAAACAGAATCCCAAGCCCTACAAAGACGGGACAGAGCAAACTTCCCAGAGAAGGAGCTGCATACTTTTGGTTTCTCCTACTGAGACAGCTCAATTCCACAGGGCAGCTCCATTTAAAACCCATTATACCTGTGGGAGGGGGAGATACAATGATGCCTCAAAGATAGCTCTTGGATAGGTTCATTTGGGATAGGTTTTGTTCCTCGATGAACCCAGGACCTAGTCCTTTAAAAGTTTAAAGTCATGTGTGTGTTAACTGCCATCAAGTCTCTTCCAACACTTAACTATGAACTAATGTCCTCCAAAACATTAACAGCCTCTCTCGGGTCTTGCAAAGTGAGGGCCGCAGCTTCCTTGATGGAGTCCATCCATCTCATGCTGGGTCTTCTCCTTTTCCTGCTGCCTTCAACTTTTCCTAGCATTATTGTCTTTTCCAGTGACTTTTCTGAAAATATGATCAAAGTACCATACAAAGTTCGAGACCTGAGTTGCGCATTAACAGAGTGAGCTCCCATCTCTAGTTCCAGCTCCTGCCAACCTAGCAGTTCGAAAGCAAGAAATTCCAAGTAG
>NW_015160856.1:762788-785188 GCF_001447785.1 Gekko japonicus | reverse complement strand
TTTGGGGGGGGGGGGATTACAATCCACAGTATCTGTGAAACTCTCCTTCAACACCAGATTTCAAATGAATCCACTTTCTTCCTGACAGCTTTCTTCATTGCCCAACATTCATACTCATATACAGTTAAAAGTTAATGCTGGCAATCTGAATTTGGCTTGGAAACCAGGGAAGGCCAGAGAAAATGTTGTGAGAGCAGCCTGCTCTATTTCTAGTATCTCACTACCCTAATGGCGACCTGTTGGACACTCCTGCCCATTTTTTCTAAAACAGCCCTATGTTGATCACTTGACAGTAATCTAACCTTGCTATCACTGTGGCCTGAATAACTGCAGGAAAGTCCCACGGCAAACAGGAAATGGGTAGCTTGGAGTGGCAGTGAGGCCAGAGTGCTCATTCCCAGTCCCTCCCCCCCCCCGGTGCATTTTTTTCTCCTTAAATATGTCCACCAAAGTGGACTGATGAGGTACGGTGATCAGACCAACTGGAACCCCCTTGGCCATGAATTGCTCACTGGGTGACCTTGGGTTAGTCACTCTCTCTTTCTCTCAGCCTAACATAACTCATAGGGCTGTTGTGAGGATAAAAGAAGAGAAGGCAGAGCAAGGTAAACTACTCTGAGCTCTTTGGGCGAAGGGTGAGTTAAAATAAAGAGATACACCCGCACTAACACACACAAAGCTGCAATGAGTGGGTCTGGAAATGCAAGACCTGTAATATGTGAGTCCAATTAACTGAATGGGCTTAGGTCAATTAGAAAGCCCCATGTGTAGATTCTGGAGACATTTGAACTGCAATCCTAAACACACTTGCCAGAGGGATTTACCTTTGAATATTGCCCTGCTAGCAATTCTGGGGCATATGCCATTTGGCCATGAATTTTCTTCACCCTCTTGTTAGATGGGGTCTAAAGGCATTGCACCATAGACTCAGTCATGCTTCTCTTCATTGCTTCATTGATGATCCCGAATCCTTGCCATACGTTTGCAAGAGGATGTTTGACTGCACATTCCGATGTTAAAAATCAATGCTGTCAAATGACACTTGTTTATGTAGGAAATATTCAGATAATAACCCTCCCAAAATTCACCGAGGCAAACTTGGAAAGAAAATCTGGTTTTGGTTCTAGTTCTTGACAGAGCTTTCCCGGTCCCAGTTCTTTGTCCCTAGAGCTAATTCCAGAACTCCATTATTTGAAGCATCAGGATCCTTTGAAGGTGATCTCAGGCACCTCCAGATCCCCTGTTTCTTACTCTTTGGCAATTATTTTTCCCCCTTCTCCATCCATCTTCAACAGTCAAGGCAAGAATCACTCTTTCAGATTGCAAAAAAAAAGCCCATGCAGCAGGGGAATTCTTGGCCTGCCTAGCTAAATCGTTAACCTTCTTACCTTCTTGCTTTCATGATATTTACAGAACGGTAAGGTAGAGCCTTTTTTTAAAAAGTGCCCCCCCCCGTAAGCCTCACATAGCCCCCGCAAAGGCAAACACACCTCTGGCTCATTACACAAGCCCTGTCTGCCAAATCTTAAAGCAAGATCAAATCCTTCTCCTTAAGTCGAAGGAAATGACTTTAGACCGGGCTGTTAGTTACTATTTGTTTAAGGCTTTTAAAAAAAAAATGTCCTAAAGCTATGGTAATTCCACGTCAGAAAACAGAGTTCTTGGATCAGTGCTTTGGGGAAAGTTAAGTCCATCTTTGCGAGTTGCCTTCCCAGTCAAAGAAGAAAAGAACTCTGATAGAAGAGCTGCAGTGGGGGGAGAAGAGAGTGGAGGATCAGGGCAAGGTTTGGAGGAGCTCCGAGGGGTCAGAGGCTTGGGATGCTACCGCTCTCTGAGCTTCGTCAGTGTGCCTTTTACAAGAGACCAGCATGCAGACATCACACAGGCAAACCTGGTCCCTGGCAGGGAAGTCAAGGGACTAATTTTTTCATCTGTGGTTTGACACACTGGAGGAGAAATAAAAATGGCAGTCTAAGGGCAAGAGCTACACAACATGTGCAGTTCCTTGATTCCTCCTTCAGATTTTTTTAATGCAACCATTGGGGGGGGGGTGCTTTTTAAAGGGGAAGCCCAGTGCAAAGAGAATCACTGGAGAGGAGGCATTTCTTTCTGTGTGAAAAATCTTCATTTCTAAGGGAAGGGTACACAGCAAAAACTACAAAATAAAAGACCTAAGGCTACATCTCTACAGCTAGAGAAACAGACTGACCACACGGTCTTACAACAACAACTGTAATGGAGATCCTTCTTCTTCTTGACCCCTAGAAGGAAATCATCTGAATGCATTAACCAATGATTGTGAGTAAACAGACTTAGATTTCCTGGGCTTTCTTCCCATTGACTCTGAGCCAGGTTTCCCTTCCAGGTGAGTCTAAACAATAACACACAAGGTAAACAGATTAACCCTATAATGACTGAATTAGACTTTGCAACACACACACTTCCAACAAAAATCACCACCTCTCCAGCCTGTTTCTAATCTACAAGCAGGGAAATTTTATGAGTACAGACTGGGGAGAGACTTTTGCATTAACAGGAGGGAGAATAAACCTGCAAAGGTGTAGGTATTGCCTGGTATGAAAGTAACTGTGGAGGTGCCTATCAAGAAGGCATTTGCTTCACTCCCAAAGCAAACATTTTTGCAAAGGTGGTGGTATTATCTGCTGGGGAAGTTGGTTGTCATTAAGGTGCACTCCATTCCTTATGCAGCGCAACAGCCGTCCTGTGCCCGCCATCTGCCGGATGAATATTAAATGCAAAAATATATGCACTCCAGGAATAAACATGCTACAGCAGAGTGTGCCAAAAGGTCTGTCTCAAGATACCTAAGCAAAGATATTATGAGGAACTGAAAATGACATAGTACTTGGAGGTAGTGACATGAACATAAGAGAAGCCATGTTGGATCAGGGCAATAGTCCATCCAGTCCAACACTGTGTCACACAGTGGCCAAAACCCAGGTGCCATCAGGAGGTCCACCAGTGGGGCCAGAACACCAGAAGCCCTCCCACTGTTGTCTCCCAAGCACCGAGAATACAGAGCATCACTGCCCCAGACAGAGTGTTCCTTCTATACCTTGTGGCTAATAACCACTGATGGACCTCTGCTCCATATGTTTATCTAATCCCCTCTTGAAGCTGTCTGTGCTTGTAGCTGCCACCACTTCCTGCAGCAGTGAATTCCAAGTATTAATTACTCTTTGGGTAAAGAAGTACTTCCTTTTATCTGTTCTAAGAATACTGCTTGTGAAGGAAACATATTGCCCATGAAAACATCTCTGTGAATTCAGTGGGATGAAATGGGTGTTCTATAGGCACATTCCTAAAAGGGCACTGAAGAAGTAGGGATTTTGGTTCCTATGAAAAGCCCATTATGGATTCCTGACAATTAATCAGGGGTCAAGATTTTAGTTAATGCTGGCCTCAAGTACCTTGAATAAGGTCTGCGTATACGCAAAACTTATTGAAATTCTGTGTCTGGGTGAAAGTTGCTAAATTATCTGACATGCAAAAGTGATGCAAATGGAACAGATCTGTATGATTTCCAGTGCACTCCTAAGCAGAGTTAAGACCACTGATGTCAATGGATATAGGAGGGAGTAACTTTTCTTAGGATTGTACTGTTTTTAGTATTGTGGACTTTGAGAATTCAAAAAAAAAAAGTGTCCATACACTTTCAAGTATTCTTTTCTAGACAGAGGACCAGAAACTTGTTTTTAAAAATGAAAACAGGTGTTCAGGAGCCATTGTTTACTCCTTTTCACATCTGTATTTGTTTTTAGAACTCCCGACTTGTACCCTGTCTGTCATACACATCTGTATGAGCCAAAATTGGTGTCACCCTTGACATAAAATGGTATACATTAAAGAAACCCCCTCTTTCAGCAGACGACAGTGAACCAGAAACTGGTGTGTGGAATAGTCCTGAGGGGAGAGACTGTGGCTCAGCAGTAGAGCATCTCCTTGGTATGCAGAAGGTTCCAGGTTCAGTCCCCGGCATCTCCAGTTAAAAGGACCAAGCAGCAGAGAATGTAGAAGACCTCTGCCTGAGACCCCGGAGAGCTGCTGGCAGTCTGAGTAGACAATACTGACCTAGATGGACCAAGGGCCTGATTCAGTATAAGCTGTTTCATGTGTGTTGGAGTTTGAAGTTGCTTACACTTCAGTCATTACAGAGTTAAGTGTTTTTTGTTAGGAAACAGGATGTTACGTTACATAATGTATTCTACAGCGGGAAAGTTTGTGGGAGTTGCTTAGCCTAATGAAGTGACCTGTAACCTTTGTACTGGTCAACTAACAACTTGTTTGTGGAAATGCTTTGATCTAGCATTCATGTATTCACAAGGTTTATGGCTCTTTGTGTGAATCAGACAGGAAGCTTCTCTCTAGAAGCCAACACAGATAAAAAGATGTAGCTGTTAGCATTTAGTACTGAAAGTAACTGCAAGTATGTAACCTTTTCATTTTATTTCTTTTATCCAAAGTACCTTACCCATGCTTTATTTTGTTTTGTAGTAAAGATATTTTTCTTTTACTAATGTGGCTCTTCTGTTTGCAAAACGACCATCGATCTTGAATCTCAGAATCCCAACAATGTGTTCACGTCAGGTTTCAGGAGTCAATTTTTTTTTTGGTGGCTTCCAACTCTGTGCTCGTGATCGGTAGTGCCATTCAGTTCAAGGAAGAAGGACTGTGTCGGTGCTTCTTCACATCATGAGCTACTGGCTTCATTCAGATGACTACACAAACCCTGGGAGATGGACGTGTTCCATATGACAATGTGCCCATAATGTCTTCAGCTTCCATTAACCAATATCTTAGTGAAATGTGGTCTGAAAACTTGGCTGCTTTCGGGGGGGGGGGCAGATACCTTGGGCTTTTAAAGATTTTTATGGGTTTCTTGTTCTGCTAATTTCACTATAGTTAAGTTATGAATTAATAATCTGCCGCTGCTGGGATTGCTGTGGATCAAAATGACGCTTTCTGAATGTCTCTCTCAATAATTCATAACACTAAATGAGCCGCTTCCTCGGCCCGAGCAGGCTTACCTGCTGCGACTACAAATACTCATCTAGTTTGATGGTACAGCTGAATACACAGAGACATGGAATTTGCAGCTATAAAAAGCAATATGGTGTCATCTAGCAGAAAGACTGTTGAAATTGCCCCAGGTTCCATTTTGGTCACAACCCCTTTGGATGGACAAAGAAGTCCCTGCCTCTCAGCCTTGATTCTCCATGCGCCAATAAGCCATATATCTTGTGTGTGTGTGTGAGAGAGAGAGAGACAGAGAGACAGAGACAGAGACAGACTGCATCTCTTACCAATCAGGGCAGAAGTAGAGGTGTGTATTGGGATTGGGGGGGGGGGAGAGAAAATTTGAAGAAGAGTTGGTTTTTATACCCTACTTTTCTCTACCTTAAGGAGTCTCCAAGCAGCTTACAATTGCCTTGCCTTCCTCTCCCCACAACAGGCACCCTGGGTGGTAGGTGGGGAGGAGAGAGCTCTGAGAGAACTGTGCTGCCTCAAGGTCATCCACCAGGCTCCATATGGAGGAGGAGTGAGGAATCAAACCTGTTTCTCTCCCTTGGGGAGGCTGAGTCTGTAGAACACATGTTCTTTAGCTGTCCATTCAAGAGGGAGGCACGTCTCGGAATTATTTCTCTGTTACTTGATATGATTCCCGGCCATATAAACACAAATACAGCAAGGCTTCATTGGTTTTCATCTGATGATAATTCTAAGATTACATGTCAAGTTGCTAAATTCTGTGCATTAATTTTCAAATTAGGGTAATTGCAACCTAAAAGCTCTTAAATTCGAAAAAAAATATTATTGTATGTTTGACTAAACTGTATGATGGTCTAAAGACTGTAATAAACAACTACTACTACTACTACTACTAAACCTGGTTCTCCAGATTAGAGTCTGCCGCTCTTAACCACTCGACCATGCTGGCTGGTATCAAAAGGGTTAAATATCTCCTTGCTTCCCTCATGACCAGCTTGGTGGAAAGTACCATCAAGTGACAGCTGCCATGGCAACCTTGTAAGGCAAGAGATGAACAGAGGTGGCTTGCCATTGCCTGCCTCTGTGCAGCAAGCCTGGACTTCCCTTGGCACTCTCCCATCCAAATACTAACCAAGGCCAACACTGCTTCATTTCTGAGATCTTTAAAAGGAGGAGGAGGAGGAGGAGATTGGATTTATACCCCGCTCTTCACTACCCAAAGGAGTCTCAGAGCGGCTTACAAACTCCTTTCCCTTCCCCTCCCCACAACAGACACCCTGTGAGGTAGGTGGGACTGAGAGAGCTCTGACAGAAACTGCTCTTTTTCAAGAACAGCTGTGCCAGAACTATGGCTTGCCCAAGGTCAGGTGCAAGTGGAGGAGCGGGGAATCAAACCCGGTTCTCCCAGATTAGAGTACACACAATTAACCACTGCACCAAACTGGCTCTCTTCAGAGAGGCAGGCATCTCCAATTAAAATATAATCAATTACACTTGCTCCCTGTGGCGATATGAATGTATAATCTCCAGAGGGGTAGACGGTGCTATTTCCATTAATAATAACCAGAGACAATATGGACTGTGTTTTTTAAAAAAAAAAAGGATTGCACACAATTGTGAGTATACTGAGATTGTAGCGGGAACCTGTAATGAGACTCATGTAAATTTCTATGGGATTTTTGTTGTTGTTGTTCAGTCGCACAGTCGAGTCCGACTCTTCGCGCTATGAATTACACACACACACACACACACACACACACATACACACAAAATGAATGGTTAATTGCTACACTGAAGAAAGTACCATCTGTGGTAGCAAAGAAGAATTTTCTCCGTGCTGGGTCATGAAGAATTTCCAAAATTTAGAGATGCAATATTTAATTCAATGCTTTGTTCTGACTGGGTTCTAACCAATGGCAATTTTCTTTAACTAAAGAAAAACTCAAAAAATGGTCCAAAATTTAGAGATGCAATATTTAATTCTAACCAATGGCAATTTCCTTTAACTAAAGAAAAACGAAAGACACGGTTTGTAGAAGTCAAATTTGTGGCCATGAGTTTCCACAGTTTGTGGAAGTGAAATTATTGCATTAAAATACATGGAGTGACATTTTAGAAGGAACCATTTAAGTTCCTATACCTTTTGCAGTAAGCTAAAACCCCAAATGCCCAGGAGTAATTATTAATAAAGTGTATCATATGAAAATATTTTATTTCTACATCTGGGTCCATAATTAAAGAGTTCTTTTTAATTATACGTACAGACAGACATATGTAAAACTCCCCCCCCCATTTCTACCATATCTCATATATAATACAGAGCTTAAACTGGTGGAACACCTTATTAGCACATTAGTTCATATCCATTTGAAATGAAACACCCCACAGGGAGTATTAAAACAAAAGTATATTAATAAGTGCTATGTGATAACTAATTGCGACCCAAGCTTACATTACATATATCCTGGAAGCGATTGTTAGGATTCTTTATGAAGATTTGCACTATCGATTTGTGTCTTAAAAACATTACCAAGCAATTTGAACATCTATCAGATTGCCCAAGGATTAGTGCTTCTTGGACACTCTCTCCCCATTTTGAGTCCACAGTTCAAACCAAGAAGTCAAGAGTCTCTCTGTATGGAGTTCCTGAAGCTTCAGATAACCTCTGAAGTTCACAAACCTTAATGCAGATAAGACCTGAGGATCTTTGCTTCAGACATTAATTTAGAAGTGCTGTTCACTTGCAATTCTGCAAGACCCGTATCTGATAGATACTGGAATCAGTCCATGCATTATGCATGAATGACATGGCCCAGGGCCCTGTGATTCAGCTAGGGGAAAAAACTGCCTGGAGACACAAATCTCTATGTGACATGCCCATCCAACACTGTGTTTCATGGTGGTTTTGGTATTCCTCTAAAATATCAATCAAAATCATATTGTTTAGCTTTGGGCCATTACAAATTTTAAATACACAAATGAAAATAAGAACAACCACATTTCCCAGGTGGACTGTATCTGGGTTAATAAGAGTCCTCCTTAAATACCTCTGTAGCCTTAAATGAGTGCAGATTTTATTTTTATTTTTTGCAAGACTGACAGTCCCCACAGTATCTCTTGAGAGAAGAGGCTAATGTTGTCAGTGGATAGAATGTTTATTAGAAATGAGTACAGCTTCTTCTTCTTCTGTGTGATTCCACAAACTGGAGAGTTTACACATCTGTGACTCATGAAATGGTTGAATAGAACAGTCTGCCATAGATCAAAGTGGAAGTGTGACGTCGGAGAAAGAGGCATGATACACACACACACACACACACACAATTATTTTGGGACATTGTTAGGATGGGCACAAACTACATTTTTGGTATAGTGGTTTAGTATGCAGACTCTAATCTGGGAGAACCAGGTTTGATTCCCCACACCTCCACTTGCAGCTGCTGGATGACCTTGGGCAAGCCATAGTTCTGTCAGAGCTGTTCTCTCAAGGACAGTTCTAGAAAGAGCTCTCAGCCCCACCTACCTCACAGGGTGTCTGTTGTGGGGAGGGGAATGGAAGATTTGTATTCACTTACCGTGAAGCTTCCTTCTCGGTGGTCCAGAGTGGGGCAGTTCTTGACTCCTTACACCTGGAAAGCACCTCCCCCCACGTAATCAGTTAGACCATATTCATGAACAACTGAACCACTGCAAAACCTAAAGGACCGGAAGTCGTGTCCATCAAGAGAGGGTGGGTAGGACTGCCCCACTCTGGACCACCGAGAAGGAAGCTTCACAGTAAGTGAATACAAATCTTCCATTCTCCAGTGGCCCAGGAGTGGGGCAGTCCTTGACTCCTCACTCCTGGGATGTAAAAAAGCAGTGCTCCCCCCGGGTGGGTCACACGACTTCCAGTGCTTACAGGGCCCAAAGTAGCACTTTCCTGTCAAATGCTGCTTCTGCTGAGGCTAGTTCGTCAATCCTATAGTGCTTTGTAAAGGAATGGACAAATTTCCATGTTGCCACCTTACAAGTGACTTCTAGGGATGGAAAGGCCCTATATGCCGTCAACGTGGCTTCCCCCCATGGAAAAGTGTGCTGTGACCCCTGCCAACCCATGCACCTTGTATGCCTGACTGATACAGAGTCTTATCCATCTGCTCAGGGAAGAAGTGGAGACGCTCTTTCCCAGGGACAACTGACGAACATACCCAAACAAGGATTCAGTCTTTCTCAACCCCCGGTCCTGTCCATATAGAAAACTCAAAGCCCTATGCACGTCTAGATGATGCCAGACTGTCTCCATCTCATGGGCAGGGTTTGAAGAAAAGAGGGGTAGTACCATATCCTCTGATCTATGGAACCGGGAGTTAACTTTGGGGATGAATGCTGGGGCTGGTCTGAGGGCGACCCTTTCATTGTAGAAGGTACATAAATCTGTGTGTACTGACAGAGCTTTTGGCTCCGAAACCCTATGCGCTGAAGTGATCCCCACTAAGAAATTGTTTTCAGAGTAATGTCTTTCATGGGACATGATGCCGTTGGTTCAAATCAACTGGCTCCTTGCATAGTGCTCATAGCACTGTATTTAAATTCCATGTGGAGAACCTGTGTACCTGTGGTGGGTTGAGGAGGGAGGCCCCCCTCAAAAAACCACCATATGTGTGGGTGATGGGGAAAAGACCTACCTTTCCTAGCCCCTCCAACTGCAGAAAGGGCCGCTACCTGTCACCTTAGAGTACTAGTACGCAACCCTTAATTCGGACCCTGTTGGAGAAAAGGCATCCCCAACCTCCGCCCACATCGGGTCCAACCCCTGCTCCCCGCACCAGTTAGAAGATGTTTGTCAAGATCTATCATATATCTTGGTTATAGATGATTTTCTGGATGCCAAGAGCATGGAAACCACCCCTGTCTCATATCCCAGAGCTTCTAACTGTCTCCTCTCAACCTCCATGCTGCGAGTTGTAGCATGTCCGGTCATAGATGAATGGTCATCTCCTGAGATAGAAGGTCCCTTCTGAGAGGCAGCCACCATGAATCTATACATATCCTTAATTATGTTGAATAAATACAGGAAAATAATTAATAAAAGTTGCAGCATTTGCCATCCTCCATTACCTTAGTCTCTTGATAAAGGGTCCAGATGGAGGCCCATTGAAAAGGCTTTGTCCCTCATGGGTTGAGCATTGAAGGATAAGAAACCAAAAGCTAAAAAGAGATAAGAGAGCTTTCCCCCCATGTCTAGAGAATCTGTAGCTTATCTTGGGACATCGCCCTCTGGAATCATTCCCAATCTTCCTGATCCAAAAGGAAAAAATATGATCTAGTCTTCTGGCTTTCCTAGGCGCCATCACTTAGGTGTGACAATCTAGCTGGTAAACCTTTTGTCTCACTCCGTCCAGAGCCATGTGCATCTCTAAGCACCAGAGTGCTTTGTGTTTGGAGATTGACTTGTCCCTTGCACTCTTTCTTCTTGCCTACTACAAATTTGCACCAAGGCTCCTGGAGCATAGGTAAAGTGCAGACCCAATTATCACAATATAGATGTGATCTCTAGGGAGGGAAGAATTTCTCCACAGACACTATAATAGCCAAACATGAATTTGGTTGTTGTTGTTCAGTTGCACAGTCAAGTCCAACTCTTCATGACCCCGTGGACCACATCATGCCAGGCCCTACTATCCTCTGCCGTCCCCCAGAGCCCACTCAACTTCCTCTAGTGACTCCACCTGTGTTGCTTAGGATCCAAGACATTTTTTTAAACATATTAACCTCTCTATAGATTCCCCCCCCAAAAAAAATCTTGTGAGCCTTACTGAATCTATGGCTGTAGTCACACGGAACATTAGCCACGCTAGAGAGACAGAAGTCAGGCGGAGTTTCCGGGCACGATCTTACCGGCACATCTGGGAAGCGTAGTGCTTCCGTGGCTCAACCAAGGCTTCCCACCAAAACCGCGCTGCAAAAAACTAGTACCTCGGAGGTACTAGTTTCCGGAAACTGCGGGGCAAGGGTGGGCGACTAATTGCGTTTCCGGAGGCATCCGGCGCCCACCCATGTCCCCTTGCAAACAAGGTTTTTTTTCCCCCAAGTCTCCATGGATGCGCACAAGCACCCAATGGAGCATGCGCAGTCATGGTGTACACGAAAAAAACACACCCGTTTGCCGCACCGTGTGCTTCTTTGTTGCGCGCAGGATCGTCCTGTGATCAGCACCTCTCCCTTCCCACGGAACCTCCACGGAACCTCCAGGGGAGGTCTGATCCCTTAACCCCACGTTAGTTTGCCCCGGGGCAAACAGCCACGCTCCCCCCCACAGTTTTCTGCCCGTGTGACCGGAGCCTAAATATATATTTTTGTTATAAACATTTTATTAACTTTTTTATGACGTATAATTACAATACTTTAACAGAGTGCAAAAAGCACAGCAGAGTAAATTGAATATCACAAAACCGATAAACTTAGGTGAACTAAGTATTCGTACCATCACACAAAGTTCAGCATTGTATGAAATCTATATCTTAACAATGAGCTAAACAGTGGCTTAACAAAACAACAATAACAACAAAAAACAAACAAACTTGATGTGTTGCTAGTAAGTAAATCAATTACGATGACTAATGAAATGGAGGATTCCAGAACAAAATCTCAAACCCATTTGTGGAATTGTGACCATTCTGAGGAGATAAACTGTTGTTGAGATAGGTAATCTAACACAGGAAACCCTTTTCCAGTAAAAGAGGAGTGTAATGATGATTGAGCATTGGGGTTTATTTGTGACCAAGTCCATACGATAGTGTGACCATAGTTTCTTAAACCAAACCTCAATGCTTGGTGGTTTTGGTTCATGACGCCACGACCGTTTTGGCAGCATCTAATATGAAATCTATGGTTGTTCTGTGTTGTCTAGAAGATAACTAATCTATAATTTTTTAAGGTCCACAATTTGGGGGGGGCTTTGCTATAGAATCAATCAAGAGAAGTACATTTTGGGGAGAGACGTTTGCAAGAGAGCCAGGAGAACTCAGAACCAAATCATACAGCCTTTTAAAGACAACAATGAGGAATCAACAGGATTGGTGCCAGGTCTAATATTTCCTGTTTGCCTGGGCATGTTTAAATCCCCTTGTTAGTTTCGAGTCCACTAACACCTTAGACGGCATTAAGATTTTTGGGGAATGAGCTTTTGAGAATCAAACTCCCTTCGTCTCTGACAAAGGGAACTCTGACTCTTTAAAGCTCATACCTTGAAAATCTTATTGCTCTCTAAGTAGATTTGAATCTAGATCTTCTATTGCAGGCCAACACAGCTACTCTCTGAAACAATTTGTTATTGTTGTTCTGTTTTGTGGTTGGACTCATATTGCTATGATGTCACAACAGGGCCAGTGGGGCAAGGCAGAGAGGGAGAGTTTACAGTCCAGTCCAAGAGTCAAGCCAGAGAGATCAAAAGAGTCCAAGAAAAAGTCCCAGTTACAAAAAGCAAAGCCATAGTCAAACGTTACCAATGGTCAGAGTCCAAACAAGCCAGTATCGAAGTCAGGGTGCGTAGCCGAGGATCGAGAGCCAGAGGGGTCGTCAAAACGCGGACTGGAGTCAGGAACCAGGAAATCAGTCAGGAGCCAAACAGAGTCAGAGGTGCAGAGCTTCTGGTCCAATGGACAAGTTTGCCAGCACAGTTTGCTAGCAGCCAGCGGTCTGTTCAAATAGCGTGCTGGGTCGTTATCTCATTAGCACGGCTTCATGAAGTCCTTGATTCTGTTAGTAATCTGGGCTTAATGATCGCCAACCACAGCAA
This sequence comes from Gekko japonicus, assembly GCF_001447785.1. Taxonomy (NCBI): domain Eukaryota; kingdom Metazoa; phylum Chordata; class Lepidosauria; order Squamata; family Gekkonidae; genus Gekko; species Gekko japonicus. The sequence goes on along the minus strand of NW_015160856.1, from coordinate 772,398 downwards.
GCATGTCTCCTTGCGCCTGGTTGCCAAATCCCGGTGTCTCTGATTCCTCAGCCGGTCGACAGGTGGCGGAGAATCGGGTGGCGTGTTGCTGGGGCCAGGCACTGCCCGATTGGCTTCAGGTGCAAACTGTCCTGGGGTTTGGCGTTCATCCTCCCTGGCACTTAGGTTTGGTGAGGACTCTTGTTCTTCTGATGATGTTAAAGGCACGGAGTCCTCAGTTTCAGAGCTCCCAGGCACCGGGTCAGGTACAGGCATGACATATGAGCTGTTTTAGACACTGCTTTGCTTTTAGAAACATGCTGATAGTTTTACAAATTACTATCTTTTAGATTCCCCATTGGGCATTTTAACATTAAACTTTTTATGTTGTTGCTTTCTGTATATTACTGTTTTTATCATTTGGAAAGCCAGCTTGAACAATTTGTGAAAAGAACAGTATGAAAATGTATACAACAAAACTACATCTCAACCAGAGCTAAGCATGAAGTATGTGTAAAGCCCACTAACTGTTAATTTTTTTCCCCGTGGCCTAAACTGCACATTTCCTGGGCTCATACCAAAGCCATTCCCTAAAACAGGGCAACAGTTCATGTCGTTAAAAGCTGCAGATGTTTTAATGCATGGGATTTTCCCCCTCTCACTCACGCTGCATTATGTATTTTGTAGTCATAATGCTGCACAGAAAGTTACTTGAGTATTTCATATGTGACAATACAGAATAGATCATTTAGTCTGAAGAGAAACAGTTTGGAACGCAAAAGTTAAAATGTTACAGGACCACAGATCATCAAAAGAAGCATAACCCTCATTCATGCAAGTGTGACTGGGTAAGCATGACTTAACGGAAACACGGTATATATGGGAACAGCCACCAGAATTTCTCAATCCGGTTTCATGCAGCTGTCATATTCAACTTGAATGCTGATGCTTTAACTACATTGCAGTGTGTGTGGGGGGTCTAGTTAATATGTGCTTCTCCCATCCTTCTTCTATCCCCTGCCAAAGCATTTTACATTTGATGTCGAATCTCAACCTTGGGACATGTTGAATCACTGAAAAGTCAAGTTCATCATGCATGAATTCATGAACATGTCCATTTGGGTTTGACTGTGTCACAAATAGTAGTACAAATTGGCCTTTGTTCAAGCTCGTCCGGGGACCAGGCAACCTTGATGATATCATTAGTCTTTACAACTTGAAGAATGTCTGCATTTGTGCCATTACATGAGGACTTGGTAAGATTTCCGGAGAACAGTGATGGAGGAAGAACTGCACAAGTGACATGATGAATACGACGGGATGTGTCAAAACGCCGGACAACTTTCCTGTGATACAAAGAGACAGATCTGCCCCCCACCCAAATCTAGGCAGACTTCAGCTGGCCAAGGCAGTTTAACATGGACAAATTGGGGCTGGAATTAAAAGCAGCAATTAAAAAAAATAGCATCCCTTCCGACACTGTGAAATGTACAGGAAGTCTGAACACATGAAGCTGCCTTACGAGTCAGGCCACTGGTTTATCAAGGTCAGTCTTGCCTACTCAGACTGGCAGCAGCTCTCCAGGGTCTCAGGCAGAGGTTTTAATACTTTAATACGTGATCCTTTTAACTGGAGATGCCTGGAACCTGGGACCTTCTGCATGCAAAGCAGATGCTCTGTCACTGAGCCATTTTTGTTTCCTTTAGTTGCCTGAAGGCCAATGCAAAAAAACAACAACAACCCCACATTGTTTAAAAAGAAATGAGCCTGGAGTTATCTCAGCAGTAAACAGGCGAGCTAGGATGACAAACAAGGTCATTAAGGTAAATAGTATAAATGACTCCTCGTAATGGTGAAGCAGCTTTGTTATCTCTTAGGACAGGAACTTAACAAAAAGATGGACAATGGCAGCAGGAGCTCACTGGGTGTTGACTTTCTCAGAGGCCCTGAGATTGGTTCTCTCTTTTTTCTCCTTTTTTAAAAAGCCATTCTTTTTGTTTACACCCCAGGCAAGCTAACATTCCCATTCCATTTGGTTGAGCCAGGGCTTAGAAAATGAATGTTTTGAAGTATATTACAAAGTGAAAAGTTCTCCTCCACGCTATGCAGCTTCCAAAATAACTGTTAGTGCAGGATCCTTCTTTTTAATTATCCCCAGAGTTCCTCATAAAAATATTTTGATGCATGCTCTGGGTTTTGGTTTGGTTTCTGTTCCGTTTTGCAATTGGTTTCTGAAAGGCGGTGTTCTCATCGAAGAAGTCTCCAGTTCCTATTGTAGGTGGCTGAGTCAGTTTTCAATTGGTTTCTCTGCCGCTGGTCGGCTTTGGATGTGGCTTTGTGTCTTGTTTTAATGGAAATTGTTGCCTTTTTAATGATTTTACTGTGCATCACTTTGAGTCCTTTTAGTAGAAAAGCAGATTATAAACAGCAACAACAACAAAAAGAAAAGCTTATTTCTGGGAACTGTTAAAAGAGGGCTCTGTTTGAAGTTCTAACCCTAGGTTACTTAGCTAAAGGATTTTTTTTTTTTGCTGAAAAGAATAAACCCTTCTTTGTCTTGAATTTCTAAAGCTGAGGCTCTATCAAAGGAATGGAGAGAGCAGCCACATAGCATGGTAGAGTTTTAAATTGTGCCCTCACGTTGGGATGCTCCTACAGAGAGAAGTGGTGGATTAGCAACTGCTATTTACTCTCTTTTTTTTTTAGAAAAACCAACCCACAGGAGATTCTATTCATGAAATTCTTTACATAACATCCACATTTGCTCATAGCAATGCAGCACAAACTTCATGGAAGACGATAAGCCTAAGAAGACAGTTCTAGCAGTGATACTCGTGGTGAAACAAGCACGTTATTCTACCAGTGTGTGTGTGTTTGGCCTTTAGCCAGACAGCCCAGGTCCCAAGCCACTAGTCCCTAAGGAGGAAGACAGATCTCCAGCTTTCTTCTACCCACCATAGGATTCTGTTTTGCTGCCCCCACCAAAATATGAATTATTATTCCTTCGGCTTCTATCCCACTCACCCCCTAGGGGCTCTGAGCAGCTTACAGTTTCCAATTTAACCAGTCTAATCTAGAACCACATATGTAGGGGAAGGTGAGAAGCCTACCAGGCACCCTTATCCTGTTGTAGCAGATCTTCTTTATTTTTGCGAGGGGACAGTCCGGCGGCGAACCTCCTCCGGCGCAGGTCTTCGCTGTTTGGCTTTTTCTGGCTGTTGCAACTCCGCCTCCAGGCCTGGATCACTCCGTGTTTCTGCACATGCTCGCAGCGGCCTCCGTCCAAGTCAGGCTCCAGCCTGCCACGTCGCTCCGCCTCCACACCTTGTTGGTCCGGCCTCCTTCGTTCGCCGCCTTGCCAGCCACCATTTTTCTTTGTCGTTGCCGTTCATCGCTCTCTGTTCTCTGCTCTCCACCATCACTGCTACGCCACGGGCGGGTGCCCCCCCACTCTAGTAGCAGGTACCCATTTTATCTACTTGCCCTTTAACGGGCTTTCGAACCACTGGGTGGACGGGAGCTGGGACGTAAGGCCAGGAGCTCACCCTGACCACGGTGGGGTTCGAACAGCCGAAGCTGTTCGCCCAGTTGTTAAAGCAGGCTTCCCTTACCACCTGCCCCACCGACCGCGGTGGGGTTCAAACAGCCGAAGCTGATCGCCCAGTTGTTAAAGCAGGCTTCCGTTACCACCTGCGCCACCACTCTCTGGACTTAGACTTTCCCTATTTTTGTCCTTCAAAAGATTCTTCTTCTGTTTAAGAGCTCCAGCTATCCTATTGTGGTACCTGAACAACACGAGAGCCAGTTAGGTGTAGTGGTTAAGTGCGCAGACTCTAATCTGGGAGAACCAGGTTTGATTCCCCACTCCTCCACTTGCACCTGCTGACACAGGTTTTTCCTTGGATCCAGATCATGTCTGTATCATTGGAGGTGATGTTGAGACATTCTTTGCATGGTGTTAGATCTCTGGGGGCGTGTTCAGATGAGCAAATGGTCATTTGAAGTTGCAGTCATTGCGCATTAGGTGAGACAGCCTTCTTAATCTAGGATCCATTTCCTCAGTGTGGGTAAAAGCAATCTGGCGGAAGGAGGCCATTTTTGCAAAACAACAGCTCCTCACCCCTGAACCTTTATCGCCTTTCGGATCACAGCCCTAGTGGCTGAGTTCTATTAAAGCACAAAGTTAGAAAGAACAACCCCAGAAACTACGCACAACAAGAAGTTCCACTTTTCATGTGAAATGGAGAGTAGATACTGTCCATGGTGCTGAAAACACATTTTATGCCTCTTCTCGATATTTAATGGTCTCGGGAAGCAACAACTCACATAAGTTCTAAAGGCACACTACAGGTGGCAGGCACTGTTACCAAATGAGAATGAGACACATGCTGAGAGACAACACACAGAAGGGGAGGCGAGGGTGGCATTAGAGGAGGGAGATCGGCTTGACACAGCCTAGACAAAGCATTGAATTTGAAAGGTCTTATTTCAGCCTCCCTTTCTAACATATACAGCCTTTAAGGCTGCACCAGCCTGCCATTTAAGATCTGCCTCCCAAACCTAACAGAACTTGCAAGGAGGTTGGGGTCCTGGGTGTTAGCCAGCGAAATGGAATGTCCAGTTCGTAAGCTCGGAAGCCTGGAAAGATCTCCTCGGCATCAAGAAGCCTGCGATGGGCCGATCCGGCCAGGCGGTGGCAGTGTGGCGCTGCGACTTGAAGCAGTCCTGGAAAAAGCTGATGTCACCAAGCCAAGCTGAGTGAATGCCGTCTGGAACACGTCTAAGCCTACAGCTGAACAAAATCCCCATCGGCTGCAAACGTGTGCGACTTAAAAGATTTATATGTTGTCCTCCTTTACCCCTATGAATCAATGTTAGTCCCGTGTGGATATGTGTAACTGTAAATCGCTCAGAGCCAGCAGCTCTGCAGGATTGAGCAATTAATAAATTGAAAGATATTATTATTATTATTATTATTATTATAATTATTATTCAAGCTGAATTGAGAAAGCTGACTGGAAGTTTGAGCACATGAATCTGCCTTATACTGTAGCCTATTGGTCTATCATGGTCAGTGTTTGTCTACTTTGGGTGACAGCAGCTCTCTAGAGTCTCAGGAAGAGGTCTTTTGCATCACCTGATCCTTTTTAACTGGAGATACTGGGGACTGAACCTGGGACCTTCTGCATACAACGTAGACACATAGTGTATAAGATACCTTCATAAGGACATAAGAGAACATAAGAGAAGCCATGTTGGATCAGGGCAATAGTCCATCCAGTCCAACACTGTGTCACACAGTGGCCAAAACCCAGGTGCCATCAGGAGGTCCACCAGCAGGGCCAGAACTCCAGAAGCCCTCCCACTGTACCCCCCCAAGCACCAAGAATACAGAGCATTACTGCCCCGGGCAGAGTGTTCCATCTATACCTTGTGTCTAATGGCCACTGATGGACCTGTGTTCCATATGGCCACCAGTACTTTGTAATATTTGTAATGTATTATTTTAATTGTCATGTTTTAATCTTGAACTATTTATGCTTTTATCTTGTATTGTAGTATTGTTGTTGGAAGCCGCCCTGAGCCTGCTTTGCGGGGAGGGCAGGGTATAAATTTGATTATAAATAAATAAATATAAATATGTTTATCCAATCCCCTCTTGAAGCTGTCTGTGCTTGTAGCTGCCACCACTTCTTGCAGCAGTGAATTCCACATGTTAATTACTCTTTGGGTGAAGAAGTACTTCCTTTTCTCTGTTCTGAGCCTGCTGCTCATTAATTTCATTGAGTGCTCCCGAGTTCTTGCATTGTGAGAAAGGGAGAAAAGTACTTGTATTGGCCTCCCCTGCTCTGGTTTGCTTCTTGCTTGCACTATTCCATCTGCATTGTTCCATCTGGCACTGATCCCATCTTCCCGCCCCCTCTCAGATTAGTTACATCTACAGTAGTGAGTACTACTGTAATCTGCTGCAATCCTATACTGCATTGACTTACACTGTGCGATCTGCCTTGGGTCTCAGTGAGAAACATACATAGGAGGCATTAAGTCATAAATAAATTATGGCAATCCCAGCAAGAGGCTTTCAAGGCAAGTGAGAAGCAGAGGTGGTTTGCCATTGTCTTCCTCTGCAGAGCCATACTTGGTGGTCTCCCAGGCCAGTACCGACCCTACTTAGCTTCTGATATCTGGTAAGATAGGGCCAAAACCATGCTACCTTCACTCGGTGAGGAAAGTGGACTATAAAGTAAATGAAATAAACAAGTGAATGGGGTGTGAAGGCCAAATGGGGATAAAGGAGGTACAACTCAGATCTTCAGTTGCCTGCATCAATTGAGAAGGGGAGGAGAGTGAAGAAAAAGGGCTCTGTTACTCAAACTCCTCTGGGGAATCTTTCCACATGAAGCCATGGATTCCACATAGAGAAGGATTATTCCCAATGATTTCAGGATGAAATAGAGGAGATATTCAAAGTGCGGCAAAGTCTTGGCGTGATGATATGTAATGACTCAGCCGAGACTTTTGTCTGGTCACCCCATGTGCAACCCCAACAATGTTCTAAGGAAACCATCCTCTGTGGGACACGCTGCTTGTACCGGAAATCTGGACCTGCCCCAAAGACTCCACTCAGACAATAGCTCAACTCAGTTCTTGCCTCTGGTATGTAGAGACAGAAATTATTTTCTTTGACTTGCAAAAAAGATGTTCCTTGAAAAGGATATTTATCTCCCCCGTTTCCAAAGCCAGCTCTTTACCAAAACAGGCCTTTTTAAAAAGGGGGGGGAGGGGGACATGGGTCATTATTTCCTTTGCATGGCAAATGCAAATTTCTTTCTAACTTATCCTGGCAGGGAAACGTTGATTTCCATGAATTGTTACAGAAGTGGAACTCAGGGGGTTTCTCTTAAGGCTGAGAGTTGTGATAAGGCAGAAAAGAGGGATATAAACCAGGAGCTCCACTCACTGTGCACAGCTATTCCTTTTGCAAACTCGACTGCTTTGTCTGACCCAAAAGTACTGTCTAAAAATACCTTTTGCATGAATATTTCCTGAAATTATATCTGGTCCAGTTGATTTTTAAAAAAACCTTCTGTGAAATAGCAGACTCTGCAAAAATTTATACAAATCACAAAAGATGTATTTTTACCTCAGCGAATCAGGTAGGCAGAGGATCAAAAGAAGCCATCATGGTATTCGGGTGATTGATGTCCAAAATAGAATTCAGAGACGCTGATCCAGCTAAATAGACATTCAGAGGCCATTATCCAGCAGTGAAGCATTTCAAGTGAACCTGCCTGAGCTGCTTTGAAAGCAAGAGAGTTTGCGATGGACTTTGAGGGCCTGGTGGCTCTGATCCATCAGCTCCTGTGGAGAAACAGCAGGTTCCAGAAACAACCACACACCTTCCACTAGTCAAGGGATAGCCTGCCATGGAACTCAAGGAACCAAGATGCCTATTTATTTGCTTATTTTTATTTAACAAGATTTTTCTCTCATCTTTCTGCCCTCATGAGGCCACCAATGCAGCTAACAAATTAAAACATCCATGGTTAGTTTCATCGTGAAAGCCATTAAAACCAGCACAAAAAGATGTCCCGGAAGTTTTTTAAAACCAGAGCTCAAATAAATACAAAAGACAAAAACGACAGTTAAAATGCTGGGGAGGGAGGAGAGGTCACTGAGAGAAGGCCAAGGGAAACAAGAAGCTCTCCACCTACTGGTGGAAGATGGCAACAGCAGGGGATAGATGAATCTCCCTGGAGAGAGAGTTTCCGAGGTTTGGTGCCACGACTGAGAAGGCCCCTCTCCTGGGTTGCCACCCGCCTAATCTCAGAAGGTGGGAGCACCCAAAGCAGGGCCTCCAAAAATGACCATCGTGGCTTGGTGGGTTCATAAGGGAACAGACAGTTGTACCACAATCTTTCTTCTAGATTTCACCAGCTCCAGTTATTATTTTTATTTTAGCTATTTATACTCCTACCTCTTTGCCCAAAGGGGATCCAAAGCAGCATACAACATTCTCTCTTCTCCGGTTACCCTCACAACATCTTTGTGAGGTAGGTTAGGCTGGAACCAAAGAACAGCTACCTTCTGAAGCAATGAAGTGAGAAGGAAACCCTTCCAGAAGCTTGCAGGCAATGCTGCTGTTCCTAAGGTCTCGACGACTTGCAAGTGGGTACAAAAGGTGTCATTCCCATGGTTTCTACACCCATTCCTTTAGTATATTAAACTGAATGAAGGATGAAAAGGGAGAAAGACAAACTCAACCCAGAATATACCAACAATGTTAAAAGAGGTTAGCTCGATCCTTTTAACATTGTCGGTATTAAACCGAATATACACCTCGCTGATCCGCTTAGCATGGCAGAGATTACAGGGTGGGTGTATCGGTGCGCAAGAGAGAAATCTTGAACCACATCTGCCTCAGCTACCCTGGTGCTTTGTGTCAAACAAGCTGGGGCTTTGCCATCACAATGTGCAAGCCCACACATGTTGCTAAGTCCCAGCTGACAGGGGGCCCAGCTGACATGGGAGGGGTGCATGGTTATTTCCCTGAAGCAGTCCTCCGGGACGCCAAAGTGTTGCGGAAGCCTTGATTGTCATGCTGAGTCAAGTCCCATCGTCAAAGTCCAGGAGGAGTCAGATGGGTGTGAAACTGGTGACTCCTGCCATCCCGTTGGGGCCGCTGAGATCCAAATCCAGCCCACAGTGGTGCTCAGTTCTTCAGCTCTGCCCGTTCTGCCTTTGTTTCTCCCATTGAGAAAATCCTGTCTCCTCACCCCCGGGTTTATTGTTTTAGCATTAGTAACAAAGTGAAATCCACTTCCTCTCCATGCCTACTCGTTTCCTTGGTTACTGATTTCCACTTACTCACCTGTGCTCTCCCTGTCCATGCATGAAGCTTTGTTTGCGCACGCACGCAGCTCCATCGCATCCAAATGTCAGGAGGCAGTGTGCTCTTATAGGAGAAAGCCATAGAAAGAGAGACACAAAAATATGAAGCGTCTCAAACATCAGAGACTAAGCCATTTGCTTACGTGCTGGAGAGAAACAGCCCCCCCCCGCCAAGAGGCTGGTCTTCCTAATGGAACACCTCCTTCACAACTGAAAGCCTCACCAAACAGAAGGGACACCAACATTCAGCATAATGAGACTCAGAAGACAAATTCTATGACCTTGTAATCCTCATATTCTCTTTGTCTCAGAATGTGGATCCAGATTCTGTAGGCAACAAAGCAGGGACTTAGGGAAAGCTCAAACACCTTTAGGGTTGCCAGCTCACCCCTAGCCACTGGCGGGGTATGTGGGGTAGGGTTGCCAGCTCTGGGCTGGGAAACCTCTGGAAATTTGAGGATGGAGCCTAGGGAGGACAGGGACCTCAGTGTGGTACAATACCATAGAGTCCAGCCTCCAAAGCAGCCATTTTCTCCAGAGAAGCTGATCTCTGTGGTCTGGAGATGAGCTGTAATTCCAGGGAATCCCCCAGTCCCTCCTGCAGGCTGGCATCCCTAAATACCTTTCTACTGAGAATTCAGACACTTCTCTCCTCCTGATCACTCTAGCAAGCTCATTAACATGCTCATGATTAATTAGCCTTGCATTCTATCATCCTAAGAAAACCACACACCTGGTA